>NC_056737.1:486382252-486552252 GCF_019279795.1 Protopterus annectens | reverse complement strand
CTCTGTCCAGATGTGATACCAAGCGCCTTTCTAGCAGTCTCCCTTACTAGCTCTGCTGTAGTTACCCAGCTATTTGGTAACTCTTCACTGCCACCCAGTGGCTGTCTTAACCCATCCCTGAACTCCACTTCACAATTACCCTTTTTCAATTTCCACCAGTGGATCCTTGGTGCTGCCCTCACACTCCTCCTTCTCTTCTTGATCACCATCGTCATCCTACAAACCACCATCCTATGTTGCCTAACTACACTTTCTCCGGTCCCACTTTACAGTCTCCAATCTCCTTCAAACTGGCCCTCCTACATAAGATATAATCCACCTGTGTGCATCTTCTTCCACTCTTGCATGTCACCCTGTGCTCCTCTCTCTTGTTAAAATACGTATTCACCACAGCCATGTCCATCCTTTTCGCAAAATCCACTACCATCTGACCTTCTGCAATCATATGAAAAAAAAAAAAAAAAAAAAATATATATATATATATATATATATATATATATATATATATATATATAGATATATATATATATATATATATATATAGATATATATATATAGATATATATATATAGATATATATATATATATATATATATATATATAGATATAGATATATATATAGATATATATATATATATGATATATATATATATATATATATATATATATATATATATGATTGATTTATATATATACACACATATATATATATGGATATATTATCAATCAATGAAAGTTCTTCAAACTTTTAACACCGCCTCCTGATTTAATCCATGTGGGACCAAGGTTCTAAAATTAAAAAATAAAAGTAATCTCCAGCTGATTTAACTTATTAGCAAATAAGAGTAGTGCTACCACATACACTAAAAAACAAGGAATCAAAATTTCCCAAATGGGCTTCAATAAAATGTTCTGCCAGTGGACTGAAGCCTATATTACCCCTTCTAATATTTCCCAAATGTTCCAAAATTCTAATCTTAACTTTTCTTTTAGTCTGACCTATATACCATCTTCACCTCATCACACCCACAACCCAGAATGTACATAACATCACATGATTGACAATTAAACCTTGCTTGAGAGACTAATCTGTGCCCATTGATCATAGCATTGGATACATTTCTAATTCTATGGCACACACTCTGTATCTCCCACAAGGAAAAGACCCTAATGAACTATTCTGGGTGTGACTGGAAATTGCTTAGTTCAATTCTTTTAGGTTTTAAAATCTACCAAAAGAAAAAGTCGCATGTGGAAATAAAATGCTAAATTTATCATCAGCAGTTATCATTGGCCACCTGTCTGAGTGCGTCTCAAAAGTGACGAAACCTAGTAACACAAAATATTTTATTTTCTGTCCCCTTCTCTCTTGAAGTAAATTGAATTCTATGTCCAAACATACTATTGTCATGCAATTGTTCCCTACTTATCACATTATTCAACAATTTACTCTTTGCTTCATTAAGAATAAATCTAGAATACCCTCTGGCTGATAATCTCTTCTCTACTTCAGCCAGAGATTTCTCTTTAGGTGCCATCTCAGAAGTATTCATCCATACTCTTCTAATTTCACCACAAGGCAATGACTTAATGAGATGCTTAGGGTGCATGCTGGAAGAATGCAAAACATTATTCACAGCAGTACTCGTCCTAAATGGAACATACTGAATAACTTCTATCTCAGTCACAAAAACTGGACATCCAGAAAACCAATGTTACTGAAGTCTGTGTGACAACAAAACTGTAAACTATGACTGTTAGAATTCAAGTCCCCCGCAAATTTCTCAAACTCAGACCGAGGTCTCTTACATATGAAAATCAAATAGTCTATGCATCGCTTATATAACATCACCTTCTCCTTGTAATAAATATGGCTGTACACGAATCGCTTTTCAAACCCCCCCCCCCCATGTACAAAACTTAAGAGGGGGCAAAAGGAGCCCCCATAGCATCTAGCCATAACCCATGATATTCCTTTTGCAGGTCATATGGACATTCTTAATTTTGGGTTCGAAGCCTAATATCGGCTCTGACTCTGACGATTTTACTAGCTCAAAGTCTCTCATTGGCTGGGCTAAGAGGATATCCCATGGTGCACTGCTCCATATCCCCAGATCTAGTTTGCTGCAAAAAACATTTGCACTCCATACACACATCTCATCCACATAAACAATAAACTAATCAAAGGGACTCTGCAGGTGACAACCTAACCTCCAAATCCTCCACGCAGGGGGAAGGTGGGAGGGTAAGTAAGAATGTGAGGCTAGATGGACTACATACATCAAACATTATGGTGAGTACATAACTTCTTGATGTTACGTAGTCCTAACTCGCCTACATTCTTACCTATGGGACAGCGTCCCTAGCACCTACATCCTGGGTGGCTCATAAGAAAATACTCCTGAGAACTGTGGAGCCAAAAGAAGACCTGCCCCTGGAGAGCACGTCCAATTTGTAATGAGAAACAAAGGTGCGAGGAGAAGCCCAAGTAGCTGCAGCACATATATCATCCGTTGACAATCTAGACTGATAGGCTGTGGATGTAGAAACAGCCTGAGTAGAATGTGCCTTGACTGGAAATGGTAAATTTTTACCCCCTACCTGATACATCCATCTAGACAGCGTGATTTTGGATACCGGAGAACCCAATCAGTTTTCTGAAAAGGAGACTAAGAGTTGGTCAGATTTCCGGATATCTTTTGTCCGGTGTAGATAGAAGAGTAACTGTCTATGTACATCCAATTGGTGATATCTAAATTCTGCCTTGTTAGAAATTTGGGGGAAGAAAACAGGCAGCTCGATGGACTGATTCATGTTAGACTCAGAAGCCACTTTAGGAAGGAACGAGGGGTTTGGTCTAAGACAGACCCTATCTTTATGGAAGATTAAATATGGGGGTTTGATGGAGAGGGCTTGAATTTCCAAAACCCGCCTCGCTGAAGTGACTGCTGTTAAGAATGCTGTTTTTCATGTCAAGAATTTTAATTCACAGGTAGCTGCAGGCTCAAATGGTGGTAGAGTAAGGGCTTGGAGAACAAAATTTAGATCCCAGGGCATGATAGGTTCGGACACTGGGGGACGAAGCAACAGAGTACCTTTAAGGAATGCTTTGCATAGTCTGTGCCATGAGACTTGGTCCATTCGCCACGTGGAAATTGGATATTGCCGCCAGCTGAACTTTGATGGTGGCTGATGTGGACCCCTGATAGAACAGAGTAGACAAGTACTCCAGAACTGAATCTATTGGAGCTGTGTAAGGATCAATGCCTCTAGTATGTGCCCAGATAGAGAACCTTTTCCATTTGCTAGAATAAATCTTTCTAGTGGATGGCTTATGAGAGGACGATAATATATGGACCACTTCTGGTGAAAAATTATGACGTTTGACTAGCGATGGAAGTGGAGTAGCCAGGCTGTCAACCGGAGGGTCATCAGAGAGGGGTGGAACTGTCCCGGCATGTGTGTCAGTAAATCTGGTTGAGGGTCCAGAATCCAAGGAGTGTCCACAATGTAAGGTTGAAGAAAGGGGAACCAGACTTGACGAGTCCAGTGTGGGGAAATCAGAATCATTCTGCTTCCCAAGGATTGCGCTTTCTGAATCACCCTTGACAGCAAGGGAAACGGAGGGAAAGCATAAAGTAGACCGGAGGGCCAATCGTGAACCAGAGCATCCCTGGGTGATTCCCCCTGTGGGGGGATCAGCGTGAAGTAGTTGATGCATTTCGCATTGAGAGGGCTGGCAAAAAGGTCGCAGCAAGGCTGACCCCATCTGCTGAAGATTCGCTCTGCAATCAGGCGATTCAGGGACCACTCGTAAGGCATAAGGATCGCTCTGCTTAGCCTGTCCGCTATTACACTGGACTTCCCCGGAATGTGCGTTGCCACCAGAAACCGTTGGGAAGCTATTGCCCAATACCACACTCGCATAGCCTCTCTGCATAGAGGGTAAGACCGGGTTCCCCCTTGGTTGTTGAGATAACACACTACTGACATGTTGTCAGTGTATTGCAATAGTCTCTAGAGGGAGAACTTTCTGAAGTGCCTGCAACGCAAGAAGCACTGCTCTCATCTCCAGGATGTTTATATGCAAATGTATCTTGTGTTCCCTGCCACGTGCCTTGGACAGTCCTGCTGAGATAATGCCCCCCACACCCCATCTGGGAGGCGTCCGTGGTCACCGTGGCAACAGGGACGGGTGGAACGAAGGGCTTTCCCCTGTTCAAATTGTTGGTGCACAACCACCAACGGAGGTCCTGCTTGCACCTGTCTGAGTAAGATGGGATGAGGTAGTGGGAGTCTTTGGAGGACCACTGGACAAAGAGGAGCCAGTGAAGAAGTCTCATGTGTAATCTCGCTATAGGGCCCAACATGATAGTTGCTGCCAATGTCCCTAGGAGTTGGAGAACCAGTCTTGCCTTCGCTTGTCTCAGGGGCATCAGCATGTGAATTTGTTGTTGTAATACTGTGATCCTTTCTTGTGGTAAGAATGTTCGCATTCGAATGGTGTCTAAATCTGCTCCTACAAATGTGACACGCTGTGAGGGCAATAAGGCAGATTTTTCCCAGTTTATTATGCCCAACTGGCAACATAGACTGATGGTATCGTCCCTGGTCTGAACTAGTTGATGCCTGGTGGGGGCGGTAAGAAGCCAGTCATCCAGGTACAGAAACCCCTGGAATCCCTGACGTCTCAAGTGAGCAGTCACCACTGCCATACATTTGGTGAACACCCTGGGGGCTGTGGTGAGACCAAAGGACAGGGCTCAAAACTGGAAGTGACTGGCTCCCAGCCGGAAGCGTAGGCGACTCCTGGATGCTCTGTCCATTTTGACATGGTAGTAAGCATCCTTGAGGTCGATGGAGCACATCCATACCTCCACTCCCAACAAAGGGAGAATCGATTGTAGTGTGACCATACGGAACTTGGACTTGTGTACGCAATTGAGTTGACTGAGATCTAGTATGGGTCTCAGGTCCCCTGTTCTTTTCGGCACCAAAAAGAATCTTGAGTAAGTCCCTAATCCGATTTGGTCTGAGGAGACTCGTTGGATAGCTCCTTTTTCTAGCAGCTGCAAGACCTCTGAGGCTGCTTGATCCCTTTGACTGGGTCGAACGTCTGGGATTTTCTTGATTGGCGGGGGTACTGAAGAGAATGGAATGAGGTAACCTCCGGAAATTATCCGCAATACCCATTGGTCCTGAGTAATGCTCTTCCAGGCTTCCAGATATAAGGAAATTCGACCCCTGACTAGCTCCGGATAAGCGCAGTCGGGCACACCCTCATGAATGAGAGTATGGAGAGCCATGGAAGGAGTCGCGGTCTCCCAAGTTGTGGGGGTCCCCTCTGCCTCTGGGGCGACATCTCCCTGAACCCCCCCACCTCTGTGTGTGGGGGGGTTCACCTTGTGTGGCAAGAAAAAGCCTCTGATTTCTTGAGCCACACACCCCCCCCCCCCCGGCTGGGCCTTGGGATAAGGCCTAGAAGGAAGGGAAAAACGGACCTCTACGGCAGACAGATTATTTCCCTCTTGCTCGCAACTGGTGAGGGTGTCTTTCACTTTGGTCCCAAACAAGGAGGAACCGTCAAATTGGGCATCAGTGAAGGAAGACTTGAAGGCCTCCGCAAAGTGACACAGGCGCAGCCAGGCTTGCCTTCTAAGGGCGACCCCTGAGCTTGCTGCCTTACTCGCTCCCTCGGCTGCATACGAAATAAGCCGCATGGACGAGTTAGCGATGGAGTTGAGGGTAGAAACCTGGGTGTTAACTGTCTGAGCCACCGCCTCAGGTATGTTACCAGCAAGAGTATCTCCCAACTCTGAGATCATCTCTCTGGAGCAAAGTGAAGTGAGACAGATAATTCAGCGACTACAGAGTGAAGGTTGCTGAAGATAGGGTACGCTTCCCGTATCAGTCCATGGTCCTAGACTCTTTGTTAGGAGGATGGATGGATGAAGAAGACTCTGCAACTTCCTTCTGGGTGGCTGCCGCCACCACCATGGCATCTACAGGAACTCCTTTTGACAGAAACTCTTTGCCCTGGGGGGGCGGACAGGAATTTGTTGGGACGCCTGGGCACGGGCTCGACAGAATCGGGGTTTTCCACACTCTTCGACAAATGAGGTCAAAAAGTTCATCGAAGGGTGGAGACACCCAGGAGGCGCAGGGTTGAGTGCCAAAAGCCTTAAGGAATACTGACTCCTCCTTGGAAGGAGCTTTGGAAGGCCAGTCTCCTCTGTTTCAGTATCTCCGGGGACCCTTCCGATTCCTCGAGGTCAGTATCGGAGGCGAGAGACTCATCCTGGGAGTCTATGTGCTTCCTCTTGCACAATTTCTTTCTGGGAGGCTCCTCAGGCACGGACTCTGAGAGACCCTCAGAAAGTTGGGGACCGCTCGTGGTGGTATCCTTAGGGCCTGGTGCTCTACTGTCCATGGATAGGTGTGTGCCAGAAGCTCTCACTGAGGTGGTGGGGATGGAATGACCGAGCCGGGTGATGTAGCTGACGATCTGGCCAGCGCGCTCCGCATGGCCTCGAAGGCTGGTCCCCCCCCCCAGAGTCAGAGGCACCCCGGGGCCACGAAAGGGACCGGGGTCCCACGAGCCGATGCACTGAGTGGGAGACTTGGAACCGACATATGTCCCGAAGTGTCCCCCTCGGGCCCGAGCGAAGAGACCCGAGTCTCGAACCCTGTGGAAGGAACAGACATGGCCGGAGTCGAGGTTGGCACCGATAGACCCTTAGGGGGCATCGGAGCCAGTGCAGGAACATCACTCGGAGCGGAGCATACCAGCTCCGACGACAAGGATATGCTCGGAGGAGAAATCATCGAAACGGTCATAGAAACTGGCTCTGGAGCCGAATGGGTCGGAGCAGAGAATAATTTAGCCAACACCGGCGACTGCATGAGCCTCTGCACCACCCTATCAACATCCAAATCAGAGAGCCTGGAGGGCTTGGAGGAGAGCAATGGAGATTGGGATCTCTTGTCAGGTGAACCATGCCTCACACTGGGCGACCGGCTCCGAATGAGTTCAAGAATAGGAGCCGACGCCGATTCAGTTAACACTGATACCTCCTGCGGCCTCGGGGACAGTGGAGCCGAGGAGGTAGAATCCAAAACAGTAATCTTCTCCGAAGGCTCCGAATTGGCAGATGGAGCCGGAGACCTTTTCTTAGCCTTGGAAGCTTTAGATTTTGACTGAGTACTAGAAGCAGAGTCTATAGCTTCCTCAAAAGATGGATTTAGAAGTCCCATTAATATTAATTTATTTTTCCTCTCCTGGAGCACCCTAGGACTGAACGCGTGGCAAAAGCTACACGACTCCTGTAAATGGATTTCTCCAAGGCAGTAAACACACAGAGTGTCCATCCGTGATGGACATCTTATATCCACACTTGGAACATTTTTTTAAAACCAGAAGGCTTATGCTCCTCCTGATCCTTAGACATCTTGTATGTAGCACTAAGCGAAACCACCTAGACACAACTTGCAAAAAGGGCGGGAAACACACAAATTAGAAACATCAGAAAAACTCTACTAGACACACTCAAAGAACCTCTAACTGAATCTGTTCTTCTAGGGAACACACAGATAAACACAATCACACTAAAAGGTTTTTCTAATAGCAGAGGGGAGGACTAGGTCCTCTAACTAAAATGGGCCTAGCCCATTGGAACAGTTAGGGATACCAAAAACACAATTCTAACACTCAAACACAGCGACAGCAACAAGAAATGCTATTGGGTATAAATATATCAAATTTCTCTAACAGAAATAGCAAAAAGAAGGTACTTAGCCACAGCCAAGCGAGACCACATCCGAGCTACACAAGCGGCAAACGAGATCTGGGAATATGGAGCAGTGCACCATGGGATATCCTCTTAGCCCAGCCAATGAGAGACTTTGAGCTAGTAAAATCGGCCGAGTCAGAGCGGATATTCGGTTCCGAACCCATGGGTAAGAATGTAGGTGAGATAGGAGTACATAACATCAGGGTACTGCAGAACCTGTGACCAGTGTCAAGAGGTAGGCAAGTCAGGAGACAAGGTCAAAGCTCCTTTGATGCCTTTGCTGTGATTGAGGAGTCATTTCAGAGGGTAGCTATGGATATTGTGGGTCCTCTAATTACCCCATGTTCCACAGGGAAGAAATATATCCTATTGGTAGTAGATTATATTACTGAGATGGTGGCTCTGTCCTTCAAGGCAGAGAAGGTGGCAAAAGCTTTGTTAGATATTTTCAGCATGGCAGGTCTCCAGAGAGAAATACTAGCTGACAGAGGTACCAATTTCATGTCAGACTGTTGACTTGTCTGTGGAAGCACTGTGGGGTGAAGCACCTGAAGACTACCCCTAATACCCTCACACTAATGGTCCTGTGGAGAGGTTAAACACTACACTAAAGACCCTGCTAAGGGCATTTGCAGACCAGTTTAAGAGAGAGTGGGTCAAATATTTGCCCCATCTGCCGTTTGCATTCAGAGAGGTACCCAAGGAATCCACAGGTTTCTCACCCTTTGAGTTGCTGTATGGGCATAGGATGAGGCCCCCATTGATTAGATTTGTGATGAATGGGAGGGTGAATGTGAATCCCACAAGGAGTCTGTTGTGGCATATGCCCTACACCTCAGGAGAAAACTTAGGGAGCTCATGGGCTTGGCCCAGGAGAACCTGGCAGGACCCCAATAGCAGAAAAAGGTCTGGTATGACAGGAATGCTTGAGCCTGAGAGTATGATGTTGGATAGCAGATTATGGTGCTCATTCCTGTCAGCCACAATAAGCTCCAGGCATCTTGTGAAGGACCCCTCAAAATGGTAAGGAAGGTCAGTGATGTTAACTAAAAGGTAAACCTGCTAGGCAGCGGCACAAACTGTACATATTAACATGATACCTTGCCATGACTTGCAGTAGGTGGCAAGAGGAGTCTGAGGGGGATCTGGTAACTGATCTCCTCAGTGAACCTTGGACTGACACCAAGTGGAAGGGGTAGGAATGTCCAAGCGGCTATCCCCTAAACAGGTTTGAGAAATCCAAGCAGTGTTACAGGAGTTTGGGGGCATGTTCACTGGGAAACCTGGGTGCACCCACCTGGTGCAGTATAGCAGTGGAGTCAGCTACGTCAATGCAGATGGGGCTCTCAAGACTGGGTATGGGTTAATGTGCTCCCAGACAGGCCCATTTCTCTCAAGCAATGTTCCTCCAGGGTCACTTGAAAAACTACCTCAAGTCTTCAAGGGGGGTGGATGATGTGGGGTAGTGCCAGCTGTGCTACGAAGAGTAGGGCAGTACATGTGTAACATACGCCAGCATAGCTAGCTGGACATTTGTAAAAAATTACATATCATTTGAATATCTATCTGATTTGCACAGTTGCTCAAGTTACAAATGTATTTGTAAAGCTGCTCATGTTAAAAATTTATCAACAGTGGGTCCTGCTGGACAGAAGAAAAGTATACATGTATGTCAGGCTGCATTGTTGTAACTGCTGAAATGTATATATTTTAACAGAGAATCCTGGCAAGGAAGGGGTTAAGCTCAGCCCAACTAACCTTAAGAGAAATAACGTGAACATAAATGACTTGGTTTAGGCCATAAAGATTTTATCTCATAGGTCTGAATGCAGTCAGAGATGCAATGTTTATGAAAAGCCTTTCCACAGGAAGGGTAGAAATGATGGAATAGTTTTACAGCTTTCAGATGCTGTACTAAGCCCTTAGCAAAGTTCTATGGTGTATTGCGACACATCTGAGACAAATCCTGGCTCAACTGCTAGTGAGGGGATAGTGTGGGGAAACACAGTCAGCTGACCTGATGTGCCATCATTCTGTAGCCGGCCCTGAAATTGTACTTAGATGCTAGTGAGAGATGTGATAGTAGCACTCTGTTTTGGGAACCTGACAAAAAAGACATTAATCCACTTCACCTTGCCTTGCTCTTGCAAGTAAGCAGGGAACAGTATTCAGTTAGTTAGGAAAATAGTGAGATTAGTTAAATACTGTTTTTCTGTATCTGTCCAAGTCTTTCCATCTGTACTGTTTTTAATATTTCCTGTGAACTGAAACTCTGGTGTTTACTGTAAACAGATGCAATATTTTCATGTTTTATATTTTATTTATTACTAAATATATCTATACTTTTCATTGCAGCTAGTCTTTTAGAAAATACTTTCCTTTTGAGAGTAATTGCATTTATTTGGTGGCACTGTGGCTTCATGTTCCTGAAAGTCTTGTTGCTGGACTTGGAAACATTACCATCATTTGTGTGCGTCTGTGTGTGCTCGTGCGTGTGTGCTCATACGTGCATGCCAGCTACTTTGAACAGGGACACTGACAACACCTGGCTAAGGGCTTAACACTCGAGCTATGTCAGTGGGGAGTCTTGGGGCCTGGAGAGGTAAACCAGCTCCAGGACTGGAGTGTGCATTCCGTGTGTGCTCTTAGGGAAACTGAACACTGTACTTGGTGCAAAGAGCTGCGTCTAAAAACAGTGCGTGTCTTATTTTTCTTAATCAACGTTCCCCACCAGTGTCAGTGGCGAGGATTGCAGCTCCTTGATCACTGGCCCATAGGAGGAATGTCACAGGGAGAACCAACTTTGCTTAGGTCAAAATGGGGTTATCACAACAGAAGTACCTTAGGAATCATTTGAAATGCTGGAAATGAACAAAGGAACATTCCAGGTCATGTAAATGACAGGGTGCGTCTTCAAAGTATGGCTGCAAGGATGTCAGACAGAACATTTCCAGGTGTCTGTTTTGAAAGGAGGAGAAAGATTAGTTGTGTAAGAACTTACCATAACCTTAGATGTTCTTCTCTTCCATGTTGCAGTATTCATAACAGTAAGGAGGTGGCTGCCTGCAGCACCAGACATCTGGCCAGTATACCAAAGTCTTAGTATAAGGGTACGTCTGACGTTGCATGTCAGAGCCATAAACAGACAGACTATAAAAGCAATGTCTGCACGCACCCAAATCAGAAGTGACTGCCACATGTAGTAGTACCCCTGAGAAGAAGTAAGAAAAGAAGCTTTTCAGAACCACATATAACACCGGACAAGGAGGTATATTATAGAGGTATGTGCCTGTTGTAGTGCCCTGTTTGGATGTAAAGAAGCCAGGGAAATGTCATAAAAGGACAAAAGTACAAGAGGGGCTAAGAGGGGGGGACTGAATACTGCAACACGGAAGAGAAGGACTTCTAAGGTTTTGTTAAGTCCTTACACAACTAATCTATGTCCTACTCTCGTGTTGCAGTATTCATAACAGTAAGGAGTACCAAAGCTTTAGGTAGGAACATGGGAAGCAGGGTCGATGACACCCTGTAAAAATTACCTTGCAAACCCAGATCTGGCTCTAGAAATCAAATCTAGTTTGCAACGCTTGGTAAAACTATGAACAAAAGACCAAGTGGCCACCTCCAGAATGGAAGTGTAATCAACCTCCTTAAAAAAGGCTCTTTTAGAAGCAGCTGCCCTAGTAGAGTGAGCTCTCACACTGGAATTTAATTCCTTTCCATGAAAGGAATAGCAAAAAGAGATGCCTTAGAAATCCATGAGCCAGTTGTCTGTTTTGACATTGCCTTCCCCAAGGCTCTAGGGAGAAAGGAGACAAACAGCTGGTCAGACATTCCAATGGATTTGGTCTTGTCTAGGTAGTACCTTAGTTGTCTATGAACATCCAAGGAATGCAAAATTCTTTGAGGAGTTTTGAGGTTCAGGGAAGAAAACAGGTAGATTAACGCTCTGATTCAAGGAGAGCTCATTAACCAGCTTAGGCATGAAAGGAGGATTGGTCCTAAGGGAGAACTTGTCTCTATGGAAGATAAGGTAAGGAGGGGTGGCCACAAGGGCTTGGATTCTGAGACCCCCTTGGCGGATGTAAGGGCCACCAGCAACACTTTTTTCCAAGTACACAGTTAAAATGATATTGAGTGGGATGGTTCAAATGGAGGCAGTGTTAAGTTTTTCAAGCACAAAACTAAAATCCCATAATGGGGGGATAAGTCTATGAGGTGGTGCGATATGAAAAACCCCTTTAAAGAAGAGTTTTGCCTTTAATCTGGATGCAAAAGGAGGTACCAAAGGAAGGCAGGCAGAGATGGCTGACAAATGCACTTTTTACAGAAGAGTATGTCATTCCTAAATGGAGAAGCTCACATAAGTAAGAAAGGACCATGGGTAATAGAACAAGAAAAGGGTCCTGTTTTTTCCTGAAGCACCACCTGGAGAAACTTTTCCATATAGAAACATAATTTCTCCTGGTACTAGGTTTCCTGGCCTCCTGCAGGACATCGAGTACATCCTCAGAATACAGGTGTCCAAAGGGGATCAACACTATCACCCATAGGGTCAGTTTGAGGTTGAGCACCTGAGGGTGGATGAGGGATTCCCCTGTCTTGGGTGAGTAGGTCATATCTGTTGGGTAACCTGTGCTGATTGCACTTGTCTAATAGATGAAGTAGGGGAAACCAATGTGGTCTTGGCCAAAAGGGGATCACCAGCAGGATTTTTGGTTTGTCCCTCTGGATCTTCAGAAGGATGTCTTGAATCAGTGTGGGGGGGGGCATAAAGAGACAGCCCCACCCAAGAGAAGGTGTCCACCTTCCAAGCCTGTGGATGTGGGTCGCTGGTGAAAAACAGAGGAATCTGTCTATTCTGGGAGGATGCAAATAGATCTGCCAGAGGAATACCCCACCTCCATGTGAAGCATCCATTCATGAGAGGGTGCTGAGGTTCTGCTGAGTGGATCTGCCATCACATTCTATGCTGAAGGAATGTACACAGCTTGCTGGTGAATATGTAGTTTCACCACTAGGGACCAAATCTGAATTGCCAAAGTGCAAAGTGGATAGGATCTCGTCTCTCCCTGCTTGTTGATATACCACAGGGCAATCATATTGTCTTTGACTACCTTCAGAGTGCCTGGTAGGAGAATTTGTTGGAATGTTTTTAGTGCCAAGAGAAGGGCCCTCAGTTCTTTGATACTTATGTGGTCCTTCTGTCTCTGGGTGGATCACTCTCCTTGAACTTTGTTCAGGTTGTTGATTTCCAGAACTGCTCCCCAACCCAGATCTGATGCGTGTGTGTAGAGGTGTTGTAAGGGTGGAGGATCTCCAAGGGTATCCCTGATTGAGGTTGATGGATGAAATCCACCATTCCAGCTCTTTTTTCAAGCATGAGAGAAGAGACAGAGAAACATCCAGATGATGGGAATGTTGGTTCCACAGATTCTTCAAGACCCACTGGAATTTTCTCATATGCAACCTTGCCAAGGGAAGCATGGGAATCAAGGATGCCATGTGGCCTAGGACTCTCAGAAATTTCCTGGCTGAGATGTTTTGGAGGGAAAGAAGAGTTTGGAAGTAATGGGCGAGGGCTTCCACCTTCTGGCAGGGGATGAAGGCTGCCATCTTGTCTGTTCTTATTCTGCACCCTAAGATGACAAGATCTTGGGTAGGTGTTATTTGGGATTTTTGCTGGTTCGCTGTGAACCCTAGGTCTGCCAAGTTTTGCACACCATGTGTAGGTGATGGTAAATGGAGTGGCAGTCCTGGTGTAGGATTAACAGTTTGTTTAGGTAGAGCTACATTTGTATGCCCTGCATTCTGCAGTGGGCGATAACTGGGGCCAAACACTTTGTAAATACTTTTGGAGCTGTAGAAAGCCCAAAGGGCAATGCAGAAAACTGAAAATGTAAGTAACCTACTGAGAAGTGTAGGAATTTCCTGTAGCTGGGGTGAATGGGGATATGAAGGTAGGCATCTCTCAGATCCAGGGATACCACGAAGGTTTGCTTGGGCATAAGGGGTAAGAGATGATGCAAAGTGAGCATCTTGAAGGTTGGCACCTTGAGAAATGGATTGAGGACAGACAAGTCCAAAATTGGTCTCCAAGGACCATCCCTTCTTGGTACCAAAAACATCCTGGAGTAAAATCCCTCATTTGTCTGGTCTGTAGAGACTCTTTCTATTGTGCCCTGAGCTAGGGGCTGGTCCAAAATTGGAAGAAATAGGTGAAGCGGACGGAGGGGGTTGGGGTGTCCCCTGGAAAGGAGGAACTGTCCACTAAAGTTATAAAATAACATTTTTGAATGCCTGAGAGGACCCAAGTCTCTGAGGTGATTTTTTGCCAAGAGGGTAGGGAAAGTGTGAGATGAAAGGACTGGGTAGACATAGGTAAAGGGTTTAGTCACAGAGGAAGAGCACCGTCAGGGTCAGGCTGCCTCCAAAAAGAAGTAGGGGTTGAAGTGGAGGAGGGTTTAGGAGTGGTTTGCTTCCTAGGATGTCTCCATCCTTTAGAATGTGGAGCAGTAGAGTGAGAAGACTGCATCGTTACAAAACTGGTCCTTTGAGGAAGGTCCTGTCATATCAAGGAATGGGCGAGATGAGCAAATGTTTTAAATTTTGCAACTCCTTGCCCTTTTCTTGTAGGGATTTAAGGAGCTCTGCAAAAGCAGTGCCAAAAGGGCTTTATTATCAAGTTGTGCACCTAGTCATTTTGCTTGTAGATCCATGGGAAGGGGCTGGAGTCTCACCCAGGAGTACCTTCTCAGGACAGAACCTGAAGCTGCAGACTTGAATGATGCTTCTACCGCATCATAAATGCACTTTGTACAGAGCAGGGCTGAAAGCTGTGACTTAGCAGGAAAATCTGGCACATCTGGCATTAGTGCAGAGGTCTTGGTCAGAGTGTCTAGAACAAACCTAGCCATATGTGTTTGATAATATACAGCTCTAATGGCAATTGTGGAAGTATACATTTTCTTCTCCTGTCTTATTCATGAATTTGCTATACTTATCTGTAGGAGAGAGAGAAGTGGAAGGTAGCTCTCTGGAGGATGTGTCTGCTGACACTGCAATGATTGCTGGGTCTGCAGTGGGGGTTCTTGAACAAGAACTGTGCATCCTGGGGAACTCTGTAAAACGTATCAGGACATTTTGAATCTGAAGCCTGAGATGCAGCCTGAAAGATATCTCGAAAGGCTGGGAGTAGAGGAGGAATTGCAGATTGAGAAAGCTGGTTCATCTGCAGGAGTTCAAAATATCTCTTTTGCACCATAAACCTGAGAGACCTGCCATAATGCTCTCTAAGAGCAATGGTATCTCCAAAGGAGAATTCTTCCCCAGGGGAATCAGAACTAATGGTGTCCTCCTCCTCAGAAGTAGCCAAGTCCTTGGGGGATTCAATTTGGGAACAGTAAGTCGGGTTCATCAGAAGAGAGTTCTTCCTCTGACTCTTCTAAGGCTTGCACAGGTGGTATGGCTAGTTGGGGCACCTGAGAGTGAAGGACCTAGAAGGCTCTGAACAAGTTCTGGGAAAAAAAAAAAAGCTTCCCATCCAGGAGCAGCTGCTTCTGTTGCTCTGTATTTTTCTTTTCGTTTCCTCTTAAGAGGAATAAAAGGAGTAGCCTGTTTTGGAGCAGACGCCAGGGTGGATGAAAAGGCAGTAGTAGGCCCCTCTGATGCCATGAGTTGTGGTTCCACATCGCCATCAGGTCCGGGTGGCTGACCAACCTCAGCGAACATACTCTGGGTTTCAGCTGAACTTGCTTCCACCATGGTTCCCCATTGCAGCAGTGAAACAGATGTCCGATGGGGCCATGGGCTAACATCGGCCTTGAGAGTTTCACTGGTTGCCTGAGATGCAGCATGGATGTCGGGCTTAACTTTTTTGGCCTTTTTCCAAGGTGGCTCCTTGGAGGTACCTACCCCACCTCTCCATACTTAATGCAAAACGTCAAGAGTCTTTGGTTTTTCAAGTACAACTTTAAAGCACCCAAGTGGCTACGCAAAGTTTTAGGCACAAAGGACTGGCAGAAGTCGCAAGACTTATGGCCGTGGCCTTCCCCTAAACAAAACACTAATCGTGGGTGTCCTTATGTGGAATTTGTCTTCCACAGGCACACTTCCCCTTCCTAGCTGACATGTACGTCTGGAAAGCAATAGAATTACAACCAAAAAACATAAAAGGGTACTTATCTGTAGTGGTCAGCCAAAGTCAAACGAGCAAACAGATTCCTGGAGCTGGAGATCAGAGGTCTGTAGATCACTGTGGCTAAAAAGTTCTGAGTTGGGTACGTGCGAACGTCACTTTTACAGCGGACATTGGTTAACGGCTCTGACATGCAATGTTGCATGTACCCCTTACACCAAGACTTTGGTATACTGGCTGGATGTCCAGTGCTGTAGGCAGCCATCTCCCTACTGTTATGAAGATAGAAGGACATCAGATCTACTTGAAGTGTTCACCACCCTTAGACCAAGTCCCGAAAGACCTCTACATGGAGATTCCACTCGTGAGGGTCAAGCTGGCATCTGCATGTTCCATCTGCCACTGTGTTTTGCTGTGACAGAATATACAAGGCCTGAAGAGTAAGAGTACTGCAGAGCCAACTCCTAGGACCTCACTACCAACATGCAAGAGGTTGTACCCCCTTTGTTGTGGGTCTATATTAGATCAGCAAAATGGCATTACAGTGAATGCGGTTTCGCCGACACATACAGACCGAAATCCCAGGTCACCAATTTTTTTCCCATGGAAAAAAATCAGTAGACCAACAAAACACACCACTTAAAACATTGCAAACTGGAGAGCCTCCCCCCCCCCCCAACTAAATATACCAACTCCGAGATCGCACTACAGTGGGGTAAATGGCAATGTCACAATCGCTGACCTGAGCTTTCGCTGTTTTGGGATTTCGGTTTATATGTGTTGGCAAAACGGCATTTGCTGTAATGCCATTTTGCTGATCTAATATAGACCCCTTACTTGTTCAGGTAACATATCACAGTAGTGTTTAGAAAATGACCTAGAGTCCGTAAGTGGTGAAGAATGTTCAAGGCATGAATCACTCCAAGTATCTCTTGTATGTTTCTGTACTTTGGTGTGTTCTGAGGACTCCACAAGTCTTGCACTTGAACTTTCATGGACACTGATCCCCATGAAAAATGTGAAGTGGCTGTCTGGACAGACTGGACTTGGGTCTGAAGAAAGAAAGAGTTCTGAAGTCAGAGACAGTTGATCCCTCCACCACTGCAATTCCAATAGTACTGTTACCTATAAATCAAATGGATAAAGGTGCAGAGTCCAACAATTATTCTAGTGCCACTGAAGTTTACTCATGTGCAGCTTGGCTAGTGGCATCATGAGGATCAATGATAACATGAAGCCTAGCATTTTTAGGAATTCTCTTGCTGCAGCTATGTCTAGAAGATAGAAATTCAAGAAAATGCCCTGGTAAGTCAGAAATTTGTCTTCTGCAAGAATGGCTATCCTTTTTACTGAGTCTGTCCAAGAACCCATGGCAAACAATTGGTTGAGACGGTGTGAGGAAGGACTTTTGAAAGTTCAACTTGAAGCCCTGTGGGAAAGGGATGCTACTTTATCTAAGGACTCCCAAGTATCTAGACACAAAATCTCCCACAAATCAGCAAGTCATTTAAAGAAGACAAAATGTGGATACCTAGGGTTCTGCAACAGGCAACCACTGGGGACAGATACTTTGGAAACACTCGAGGTGCAACAGACAGTACAAAGGGTAATGCAGTAAACTAATAATGTAAGCCAGCCACAACAAACCTCAAAAAAGTCTTGAAAATGGGAGCAATGGGAATATGAGACGCGTTCTTGAGATCTAGAGTCACCACGAAACAGTGATATGAAAGCAACGCTAGGACAGACTAAGGTTAGCATTCTGAATTTCAGAGCTTTTACAACAGTGTTTAGAAAGGACACATCTAAGATGTTCTCCAGGAATGCCCCGTTTTTGGTGCCAAAACAATTCTGCAGTAAATCCTTTGCCTTTATGTATCACAGGCACTGGTTCTATGACCCTTGCTTCTATAATGCGATGAGCCACTGCAGCAAGCAGCTTTGTCTGGTCTGGTGGGCGTGGGGAAAATTCCCCTGAATCTGTCATCAGTAGACAGAATCTTGTCTGTATTCACCTGCTTTGTATACTGCCCTCTTATGACCCCCTTAACAGCAAACTCATCTCCTTCCCTTCTGCCTTCCTATTCAGCAGCTATTACCCTACTAGTGTGATGTCACAGTTTTCCCCCTCACAAACGGGTATTGTGCATACATAACTTCCCTGACACGTCATCTTGCCATACTCATTTTTTCTTAACTCCTTACTCACTAATCTCTCTCTCTCTAAACATCTTCTTTCAAATGTTTTTCCCTTCCTCTTCATACATTTCCTTTTACTTCTTTGCGTTTTTCTCAGTCTAGTATTAGTACAATGAGCTGTACAACTGGCGATAACGGAGGACACTGGACAATGCCCAAGTGAAAATCCAGAATACGAGTGACGTGGTTATGCAAAAAACAGTGTTCTCTGGTATCACCTGAAACTGTTACTACTACTAAATATGATGCAAGTAAAATACTTTCCATTGTCACTGAGCCTACCCCTTTCCTGCCTGTAACCTTACTTAGAAAAATTCTTAACAATGAATGCGTAACATGCTCATCAAATGTGGAACAGGGAGGAAGGTGGAAGATTCAAAATTAAGACCATTCCTCATTATGAGGTAAACTTGAGAGTTATGAGTAAAACAATGGGTTTTCTACCCATTAGTTTTAGCTTCGCCTCCGTTTCTAGAACTAGGAAGTTGAGAGCCGTGGATGACATATGCAGCACCTTCCAGATGTTAAGCTACTGCCATAACGTTCCTAGCACTATGCAAAAACAATGGTGTTGTCCAGTGTTCGCCATTAGCAGGAGAAACATAACTTGCCAGCACAGCCTGCCCAATGTAATATGCTATGTACTCTTAGCTCTGCCTAGCTGAATATAAGTAAATCACAATAAAATAGTAACTAAGTGGCCACAAAGAATTCTGTGACACAGTTATTTTATGGTAATAATCAGTGCTTTGCAAGAAATACCAGACAGCTGACAGGGATCATCTGTATGTTTTACTACATGGACGTGATAATGAAAAGATGCAACTGCTGTCTCTATTGTAATTTCAGTGCTGGAAGAGACTATGCAGGCTAAAGTAATAATCATGTTAAATGCTAATCTTTTTACCTTATAAGTTAATGTCATATTCTGCATGTCCATACCTTACACTGGAGACACATTGGCACTAACAAATTACCTCATGTGTTTTGGGGGAATCTGTCTTCAATACGATGCTCTAAATGATTAAAGAATGGTATAGATATCCAAAAGTGTTTCAGTAATATCACATTTACATATGCACCCATGACCTTGCAAATTTAGCACTGCCCAGGGCAGTGTGAACATCATTAGTAAATACAAAACACTTCTGCAGTGATGTAACTTTTTCACTACACAAAAAATTCACTAGCATGTATGCAACTGCTACATTCAGCATATAAACTAACTAAAATTAGTTAGCAGTGCTGAAAGTAACAATAGCAACCTAGGGCAGTAGACTGGTAAGCCAGCCATGGGTCTCTGGAGCTGAGGTCTTTGAGGAGCAACTCAAAAAGCTGCTGTCATTATCTCCCACTGATTTGAAGTCATGCACCTTTTTAAGACTTGAAGAATCCTACGTAAAATTCAGATCTCTACTCTGGTGAGACCTCCTGGGTGGTTCTTTTTAGCCAGAAGTTGTACACCTCTTGCTGAACCTCACCTTCTCTAACAGTGTGGTACATCATGGGTGGATGATTGGGCAGTTTCATGGGTAGTTGTGAAAAAGGCATAGTATACAGACTCAAAGTACAGTTGTGTAAGTAAACTTAGCACAACAACAGATCTTAGAGTGATCACTGCTGCAGTAGCCTCCACTGTATGGGGTTATAGCCTGCCAAGAAAAGAACAGCCAGCCAGCTTCCAAAGCTTCAGGGCACCTTCCACATGTCTAAACTGTCAGGCACCATGAGCTGAACTGACTAAGTGACAAGTTTGGGCGCAAAGCACTTCAGAGCTTTCCTGCCAACAGAGACATGAAGGCTAAGCCCTGAAAGGGCAAAGCTAAGAGCAATAAAAATAAATATCCACAAACTGGCATAAAAAGCACACCAAAAAAATAAGGGAGATGGAGGCAGGGAGTGGCTACTGCAGCAGTGATCATTCAAACATCTAATATTTTGGTGCATTTCCCTACAAAACTGTACTATGTTCATCATACTGATCACTGCTATAGTAACCTTGGTTAGTACGAGTAGGATTACCCTAGCCAAATTCATTTGGGAGACTGAACGAGAAAAGCCCAGGAGCTACCCTGGAGAATAGCCAAAGCAAGGCCTGGTCTGGCCTTAAGAGAAGGAATCAAGCTTACACTGCTTTGTAAAATTATATCTACATAAAATCAAATGACAACTTCTAGAAAGTTTCTATAATCCCAACCCTTTCCAAAAAGCCATAGATGGACTTCCAATATGGCTGCACATTGAGTAACAGCTTAACTCTAGCTCTCCGTGCGAAAACAGAAACTCGACAGAGAAGGCCAGCAGACTTGTGTTTAGGCGTAAATTTCAGTAACTGCCCAGTAAGTGTACTGCCTGGATACCAGGGAAAAAGAAATACAAAGCACTTGGAAAAAAGTCAGCTAGAAAAAGTGAAGAAGCACTGACATGGGAAAGTTTTGCAGCTGTTCAGCAAAATGTAATGCAACCTCCAGACATGACTTCCAGTAACTTACAGGAAGATACAAGACAACTGCACACAGACCTGGTTAAAATAAAACAAAACACTGACTGAGTATATCAACACATACAAAAGGCTGGAAAAAACAGCAGAAGCTTTAAACCGACATTCAGATGAAGTGAAAAAGCTGCAAAAAATGAAGGTGAAATGAAAAGGGTGGCTGACAGACTGCTCAGGAAGAGATGTTTCAAAAACTAAGAACAGAGCATGTGGAAAAAACCTGAGATTTTCAGCTACACCAGAAAAGCTGTAAGGAACAGACTACATTAATTTTATGAAACCACAAATAAGCAACTGGACTAGTATTCCACAGCAGGATTTTTTAGTTGAAAGGGCACACTGTGTGCATGCTCCAAACCTATCTATAGGAAAGCAACCAAGAGCTTTAATAATAAAGATGCAATCCTACCAGCAGAGAGAGTTGATTCTGACAAAAATGTGGCAGAAGGACAAAATACTAAACATGGGAGACAGCAGGAGTTTGTGGAGAATGATTGCTCATTGTACACCAGGCTGAAGAGTACATTCATTCTACTACTCAAGGAACGTCGAGGCATAGGTGTGAGATTCAAACTGCTGTAGCCAGCTGTCTTCAAGGCATTCTTCCCTGGAGGGACAACATTTATTTATTTCAGTTTGGTGACCGTGGGGGGGTCCACTGGGTAAAGAGCCCCTTTTCAGTGGAGGCCCGGGGAGAAAAGCTCCAACAATACATAGTAAAACATTACATTTTCAGATTAAGTTACAATTCATGATGCAGATACCAAAGATACACAAGATAAGCAAAATACAGTTAATATAGAGGGTGTAGATATATTATAAAATCAGAGAAACAGGTAAATTGGTGAGGATCCAAATTATATAGTAGACATTAAATTTGTGGATTAAAGTTACCATTCAAGATTCAGACATGAACTGGTACATTGGTAAAGCTCCATATTACACAGTAAACATTAAATATTCAGATTAAAGTACCGTTCAAGATGCAGATACAGAAGATAAGCAAGTTACAGTAAAGATTGAGGGTGTGGATACATTTTAAAACGGAGATATGAACTGGTACATTGGTAACTTAGCATGCAAGTCATACGTTGAAAGGAAAACATTCCAATGGTTGTATAGAAAATGTGTTTTGTTTGGGTAGTTATGGCAGAACAGGTACAAATGATAGGGAGAGGAGAGAAGAGAGAGCAAACTATATACAATATATACAAAATGTACATGAGATAATGCTGAAGACAGAGTCATTTTTAGAGTTAAGTAGTAGGCAAAGGGGAAGTAGTGAAAATATGATTTAAAATGAGGAGAGAAGGCTAGGTGGGTAAAGTGCAATTGCACTTCCAGTTAAAGAAAAAGTAGGAATGAAGATGTGATTTGAAGTTGTCAATGTTTTCAATAGTTTGTACAGAAGGAGGGAGAGAGTTCCATTTTTTGGCTAGAGAGGAGGACAGGAGATGCCGTCCAGCAGGGCGGATTGGTTTGTAGACTGTGAGAAGGTTTAGGTGGGAAGATCTAAGCGGCCTGTTAGGGGTGTATGGTTGTAGGATGTTGGAAAGAGCAGGGCATATGGTAGGGTTAAAGATTAGCCTATGGACAGTAGTAAGTTGGAGGTAGTCGAGATGGTTGGGAAGTACATGCTAAGGAGGAAATACAAAAGTTTGTATGAAAAAAAGTTAGCTGTGAAACAGGAGATTCTGCTTCTTATTCTTCTGGTAATAAAGACCACAGAGAGATTGTAACCATGAAACCTTTTCCACTGTTTCAACAGAAAATGCTGGACAGAAGGAAGGGAGCACAAGAGTAGACTAGAAGAATCGAGTGTACTTTGGAAATGAAGCAGACAGGACTTGTGAGATGGAGATGAACAGCAATAAAACCAGTAACAATGTTGGATTAGAATGCAATAATTATATTTGTAAAATGTGACAGTACAAGAAAATCTGGAAATACTGGACTTTTTCAAAATTTGTTGGACTTGTGGGGGACTCTAAAGTATATGCCATACTTCATGTCATTAATGTTCGGAAAAATGTTTTGGGGAGAGGAAGACAGGGGAGAAAGATAATTAAAGAAAACATTTTTTCTTTGCATGCTATAAAGTTCTCTGTTATTTTTAGCTGTAATAGGGATTGTAAATAGGTGCTGCTGTTCTTTTTTTTTCCATTTCTTTTTCCCTTCTAGCTTACTTTTAAGAAATGCAGGCACTACAATGTAAAAAAAAAAGCCTTGTTAAAAGAGCATGACAAAAGAAAAAATAATGTGCTTTTCTCATTCTTGCATGGGGGAATGATTGGTTTAAGGACCTTAGATTGATTTAAAAACAAGTTTTATGAGAACGCAAGTAAATGAAAAAGAATACTGAACATTGTGCGGCTTTTTTCTAACAAATGAATGTATGCTTATTAGCAATTTTGTATCCAACTCTCATGTCTCCATGGAAACAATCTGATAAAGAGAAATTGACTGTCTGGTTCTCATGTATCCATACAATCTGATGAAAAAAATGGTTGCACTCTGGTGGAGAGAGATTGGCTGGGGGAAAAGAAAAGAGAAACTGGCTATGAGACAATGTTCTCTGAAAGCATTCAGAGGTTTTCCCAGCTGGGAGAGCTATAAAGATGAGACAAAACCAATTACCATTTAGTAGAACCACAGGCTGAACATGGATAATCTTTCTTTTAGGTTAACTCTGAGAGTGGCTGTCAGTTTGGGGCATTTGTTCCTATTAGGAGAGTAAAACTTCAATATTTGAACAGGTACATATTTTTGTGTGGTAGTATTAAAATTAACAGGTTTTAGGGGCATTTAAAATGGTGGAGTATTTTTGAGGGGTTTTAATAAAAGTAAAAAGTTTTGTAAGTGTGACATAGGCTCAAATGGATATGACAAGAAGCAACTATATAAAAGTTTAACCTGCCAAATAGTATATGCATGTAGCACAAAAGTTGAAACTTGACATTTAACAAAAAAGGTGTTGCACACAAGAGGTGGGAATAATACCTTAACACAATGAAGATTTCTGTAATTTCTGTAATGTCTTTAAATGTCAATGGTCTCACAGATAAATACAAAATAAATAGTGTGTTATATTAAAAACGTAGAGTGCAAATAACTATGTTACAGGAGACACACTTGGAAAGAACTGAACATGTGAATTTGATAAAGGTTTTCAGGATGGTTATTCAGTGGAATATCTGGAACAAAGGAAAAGAGGAGTACTTGTATTAATTGCAGACTTATAGTGCTAAGGGGCTACTGACAATGGAGGAGGATTACAGTTACATTTATTTATATCCCATGTAAGCAAGGTATAATGGAGCTTAAGAAATGTCTGGGAGAAATGGTCAATTTTCAGCAAGGAATATTACTTGTAAGTGGGGACTGAATTTTGATATGCAGAAGTGAAGATGTGTTGGGGGGCAGGGGGGGCAGAAGGGAAAATATAACAAAGGATGGTAGATTTTTGAAGAAATTCATGAAAACATTTGGCATGGAAAATGTGAATTCAGTAACAGGAGTTTAGAGTGAATTTACTTATTCCCCAAGATATAAAAACTGGGCTAGGCTAGACAGAATTTACATTTCACAGGAACATGTACATTTAATTGAAGGCCTTGATATGCATCCAATAACTATTTCAGATCATGTGCCAACAACAACAAAAATAAAAACACTAGGTAATGAAATAAAAATGAGACACTGGCGCTTTCCCACCTGTTAAAAACAGAGGAACTTAAAGAATGGGTAGTGATGATTATTCAGGAGCTATTCGAGAGGATATAAATTACTTCTGAAAATATACCTAGGGAGTGGGATAAAATTAAGGTGGCATTTAAAAATGGTGGAAATGAAAGAAAGGGAGGTACGGTTAAAGTAACAAGAATTTAGAGGGACCGACAAATGTTAAAAGCACTGCAAAACAGGGGGAATCTCACAAAACAAAAGGAGGATAAACTGCGGAATGCTAAGCCAAAAATGAGGGATTACCTCAATAATATAGTTTAGAAAGACTGCTGCTAAGCAACTGTTTTTTGATAACACTAGAGCACAAAAACTTTTAGCAAAACAAGTAGGGCAACAGAAAGTAGAAAGGGCCGTCATCAAGCTTAGGGAGCCTATAGCAAGAAAGGTAACAAAAAATCCTGTACAGATTAGAAAAAAAATGAAAATTCTATGAAAGTTTGTAAAACGCAGAGAAAAAGATAAAAGCAGAAATGTTTATGGAAGAATTAAATATGCCAAGGTTAGAGGCAGATGAGGCTCAATTACCAACAGTTAGAAAAGGAGGAGATGAGATAAAAATTGTGACGTATAGCCAATCTACAGGACAGCCATTATGAAAGTTGGGAAGCTAGGAGGGGAAAAAAAACTATAAATATTTGAATGTTTTTTTTAACACATTTTAAGAGTAGCAGTAGTACCAATATCCTGGAAGAAAGCATTGGTAACTAATACCTGAAGAGGGTAAAGAACCATCACATCTAGCTTCCTACAGGCTCATTTCAATACTAAACCATAATTATAAAGTGTTCATGTCTATAATGGATAAAAGAATGGCAAAAATAATGGCAAAACTGATAATCAGGGTTTTGTGGAGGGGAGACAAACATTTAACAGTAACGGAAAACTGATGATCCACAGGGAAGCAGAATCTAAGAAAATACCATTCTTGTTGCAGAGAAAGCATTTGACAGGGTAAGCTGAGACTTTATGCACAGGGCAACGAAAGCATCATCATTTCCTGAAAAAAATTATAAGGTTGATTAGGAGGATATATGACAAATCAGAGGAAAAAATTTAAGTGGGCAGGGTACTCTCTGACAATTTCTGCTTGAGCAGAGGAACCAGGTAGGGGTGTCCTCTTTCCTCTTTATTTGCATTATATTTAGAACCATTAGCAAAGAAAATAAGGGATTCAGAAATTCAAGGATACAATTGGCATGGTAGTCCAGAAAAACTGGCTCTATTTGTAGATTACATTATTTTATACCTGACAAAACCAGAAAGAGACATTACAGTGTTGTGGAACATTTTGAAATAGTTTCAAATCTGTTCAGCATACAAAATTAATGAAGCTAAAACAAAGGTACTAGTGGTAAATTACGTACCCACATATGAACTGGTTCAGCAAGATCGATATTTATGGGGACATAATAAAATGAAGTATTTAGGAGTATGGATTAAAAATTATTCTGGTGTGGCAGCTAAGAATATGTGGGAAGAGACTAAACAAAAGATAATAGAAAAACTGAGGAAATGTAAGGATTGTTATATGTATATGGATAGTAAGATACAAGCAGTTAAAATTTTTATAGTTCCAATAGTCTATCAACCAGAAGAGAAGTTGTGGTTAGTAATTAATAAATAGCTGAAAGACTTCATCTGGGAGGGGAACATGGTGAGAGTCAAGTGGGATAAGCAGATTCTTCCTACAGAACAGGACAGCTTGGGATTACCTGATCTGAAGGGATATTTCAGAGCTACACAGCTAAGGCTCCTATACATAAGCAGAAAACTATTATTTAAAGTAGAAGGGGCTGATGATGAAATGGAGTGGAAGCTCAAGAAACAAATGAGAAACTGGGATTTTGGATGCAGGCCTTTGAGAAGAAGAATCGTGCAGAATATTATATCTGTAAGGTAGCACAAAGTACCCTAAGAACTAAGCCAACATGGGAATGGAGAAAGGAGATTCTGCAGATAGAGATGACTGGAATTAGAGATATAGACAAGAGTCGGCTGGAATTATTGGAGAAACCTGGCAAAGCAACCACGGTATTGGGAGCAAATAACTAGAGAGGAAAAGATGACGGAATGGGAAGATGCCAAGAATTTATTTGGACTGCAGGTTAGAGATTGCCTTCCCTATCAAGGATTGATAGAGTATAGGCAAAGAGAAACAAATAGGGGGGCCCTAAATGAAAGGCCAGGACTGGTAGAGTTTTTAGTAGAATCTAGCTGCCATTAAAAAAGGAATAATTAGTAGAGCATATAAAATATTGCATAACTAGAACAATTAAATCAAAAGAGGTTAGAAAGGATTGGAAAGAGACTGGATAAGCAATTCACAAAGAAACAATGGTAGGATATATATATGTCTCCCAAATATGTAACAAAATCTAGAAGATATACGATTTTTGCTTAGAAATGTTTACACAGATATTTTTATACCCCAAGCAGACTCCAGAGAATTTCTCTTCAGGTAGACAAATGTTGGAGGTGTAACGGAGAAGAAAGAGTTAACTGGGAACATATTTTTTGAGAGTGCAGTGATCTGGCAGACTAAGGATTCCCTGCGGGATGGACCATCAGAGATGCTGCGTGGGCAGACTGGTGTGATGAGGGAGATGATTTTTTTGGGCTATGATACAGAACTGGAATTGCTCAGATATGGTTAGGCCTTTCTGTGCCTAATTATGTTGGCTGCCAAAAAAAGCAATTAGAAAATAGAAATCAAAATCTTAACCAACTATACAAAAGTAGTGAATATAGTACCAGATATAAAACAACTGAAATCAGGATCTTTAAAAAAGGGCAGGAGCAAACTACATAGGAAAAAATGAATTGTGGGAACAATATATACAGGGGAGGAATGAGGTTTAAAAAAAGTCAGGACTTAACTGAGCTACATAACGTTTGACTGAAAATGATTGTAGATAAGTGATGTATGATGTTTGCAACTGGTAGTGTGTCATTATGGTTTGTGATGTCATATGCGTCCAACTAAGATTGTGTTGGTGTGGTTTGTTTTCATTTACATAAATGTATTATTGCATATGTAGTAAGTGATGGTTTAATAAAGATGTTTCTTGTTTTAAAAAGCCATAGAAGCAAAGGCCCTGGAATAGTTTTGTTACAATGAGTACAGCAAAAGGTAATACCCTTACACAACCCATTTGGAAATGGTCTATTTTGACTAAGGTTGTGACTTCTTCCTACCTTCACAAAAAATTAACAACTGATTTAAGATCTGTAATACTTAATTCTGTCAAGATAGTACCAGAGTTGTCTATGGATATTCAAAGTATGAGTATCCTTTCTCCCTCATTTTTAGGTTCAGGAAAGAAAACAGGGAGATGAACCCTTTGGCTTAAAGTCAGATACTACTTTAGCCATAAAAGGAGGACTGGTTCTCAATGAAACCCTTTCTCTGGGGAAAAATGACAAGTTTGACTCAACATAAGAGCTTGCAACTCAGACACCCTTCTTGCAGAGGATAGAGCAATCAGTAAAACTGTTCCATGTTGAGATCCTCAAGTCAGCCAGGTTACCTGGTTCAAATGGAGCTAGAGTTAGCTTCTCTCACACAAAAATAAGATCACGACGACAGGCCACTGTTTTTCTTGGAAGTTTCTTATGCAAACCCCCTTTCAAAAATATTATGACACTAGACTGCACTGAAAGAGGAGGATTCATGAGAAGACATGCTGAAATTGCCAATTAGTGAACATTGACAAAGGAATAAGAAAGGACATAGGATAGTAACTCTCACAAATATTTTAAAACCTAAGAATGACTAACCCCAAATGGGTGCTGGATATGTTGATGGCACCAACTAGAAAACCTTTTCCATCTGCTAATATATGATTTGCCCGTAGTAGGTTTTCTTGCTCACTTTAGTACCTGTTGCACGTCCTCAGTTAACCACCCCAAGTGCTGTTAGCTTTATACCTGCATAGCCACACCCCTACCCCTCAACTACCTATCACAACCTACTTCCACTTAACACCCCCACTTCCTATTACAATAATTCCTGAACAGTACTTAATAACCTTTACACCCTCCCGCTTACCTATCCTTACTATTACCTCCTGCGTTTACCAACTAAACTTAACTTCCTTTCACATCTGTAACATTTATAACAACTCATATTAAACTTTTTCCCCCTCAGTCCACTCTACCTCCTACAACTCTCTCACCCTCCTTCTGTCACCTCTATTTTTCTAGTTTACCAACTAAACTTAACTTCCTTTTATATTTGTAACTCTATAACAACTCATATTAAAATTTCTTCTGAGTCCACTACCTCCTACAACTCTTTCCCCCTTCAGTTACCTCTATTTTTACCTGTTACTAGACACCTTTACTCCTACACAATACAAGATACATTCCTTCACCTCACACCACCCTTACCTATTCAACCCAATGGCCTCTAAACATAACTATTTGCACATACCTCCTTACTCTTGCCTACTATTCTAGCTTCCCTAACTCTAGCATTCACACTAACCTTCTTTGAACATTATTCTCTGCTACAACAGCACCACCACTACCAGCAAACCCAACCATTCTCACATATAAATTCCCACAACCACATTAACATAACCTCTACTTCTAGCTATACCCTTCCAAAGTACCACAGATCTACCCATATCACTTACTTCCATGACAAGAAACCCCCTTACAGCTACTTTAAAATCATAAAACTAATACAAAAACCTCAACATCCCCTCTTGGATGGTGATATCCATCCAAACCCTGGTCCCAATACAAGACTTCCCAGTGACCCACTTAACCAAAAAACCCACACCACCTCTACCCCAAAAAGTCCATCTAACTCCCTACTGATAGCTCACCTTAACATCCATAGCATTAACAATAAAATATCCCATCTTCCTGCACTCCTAGATGTACACAAATTTGATATCCTCTGTATTACTGAAACTTGGCTTAAACCTTCAACCAAAGGCCACGAGATTACCCCCCAGAATATAACATCCTGAGAAAAGACCGTACTACCAAAAAAGGTGGGGGGAGTAGCCATGTTTTATAAATCAGTGTGCCACTTCCCACAAACTCCATTGCAGAAACCCTTTTAGCCAAACTGCAAATCAATAACTATAAATCCATCTATATAATCTGTTCCTATCTTCCCCCTGGTAACAATATCAGTACTCTAGAAAATATACTTAGTGGCCTGTCTATCCACCTACCCCACATCATTGTGTTAGGTGACTTTAATATAGACTGGGCTACCTATAGGTCCCCAATCCCATTAATCACATAAATCTTTATGGTTTCTCACAAATGATAACCACCCCTACTAGAACCCACAAACAAAGTGGTAAGGAAACCATACTAGACTGGATTCTCATAAACAGTCATTATAAACCAGGAACCCTTCCAGATGACATCAGTGACCATGCTCTTACCTATATAATTAAACAAAAACTTCATAGGCCCAATCCTATTTTCAAAACCTCCCGTTCAAAAAAAAAACTTTCACCCTGAGAACTTCCAAACAGAACTGAAGGCATGTAACTGGTCACCACTGCTCCATCTTCAACTTGATGAAGCAGTCACCTACTTTAATACTAGATTCCTTCAAATCCTAGTCTTCCATGCCCCCTATCGCTCATCCCGAATAAAGACCAAAACTGCCCCATGGCTCACAAAAACAAACTAGGCAAAAAATCCACCTAAGAAATAAAATCCGGGCCAAGTGGAGAGCCTCTAAAAGCCCTTCTGACCACCTTTACTTTAAACAATTAGGAAATGCCACCAAAAAAGAAATTCTGCTAGACAAATTACTTCACCCAGGGCACACCAAGTCTCCCACCCCATCAGGAATCAGCCATGATAACCCTAAACTGATAGCCGATTCCTTTAACTACTTTATAAAAGCCATACAAACTCTAGCTAATACTCTACCACCCACTAGCTCCCTCCCACCTAATACCACAACAAATTTGTTTCCTTCTTTTCACATACAACCAGTACCTAACATCCCTCGTTCATAACCTCCTTCAAAAACTCAAGCCATGCACCCCCCTTCTGCTGACTGTATACCAGCAGAATACCTAAAAATTGCAGCTAAAGTCATTGCCTAGCCTATTTTTTATCCTTATTAATAGAACTATTTCAGAAAGCAAAATCCCTCTTATATGGAAGGTCTCTCACATCATTCCTCTACACAAAGGTGGGACATCAACTGATATTTCCAACTTTAGACCAATCGCCCTACTCTCTTCTATAGCTAAAATAATGGAAAAATGCATCCAACTACCTGACCATCTTCTCCACAACAATTTACTTGCCAACTGCCAACATGGCTTCAGACCATTCCATAGTACTTCAAGTGCACCGCTATCCTTTTCTGACTGTATAAACAAAAATCATAACAATAACTCTTTCCTCCGCTTTATCGACCTTTCAAATGCTTTCGATATGTCAACCATAATCTGCTTATGGAGGTATTAAAAGCCCATTCACTGGACACACCGGCATTACTCTGGTTTAAATCCTATTTAGGCAACCGACATCAAGCAGTCCTTTGGGACAATAAGCTTTCAACTCCCCTCCCCGTAAACCTTGGAGTCCCTCAAGGCTCTTTCCTAGGCCCTCTTCTCTTTTCAATGTTTATTAATTACCTAAATACTAAAATTCCTCAAGCCACTTGCATAGAATAGGCTGATGATTCTACTTTAATCTGCTCAGCTAGGTCCCCCAACCACACTCCAGACCCTCACTCAATCTGTATTTCATACTGTTGAAAATTGGTTCATGCAACACTGCCTCCTCCTGAACCCAAAAATAAAACAAAATTATTACTCTTTACTCCTACTTTAAAATAACCACAATTTCTCTTCACTATAACCTCTAACAATAGAACCACCATATCCCCTGGTACCACAACCAGTCTCCTGGGCATAACCATAGACAATAACCTTAGCTATGACGATCACATCAACACTACCATAAAATCTGCCAACAAAAAACTAAGTTCACTGTATAGAATCAAACCCTTCCTTACACCAACAGCCAGAATCACTATAGCCCAGACTCATCTGATCTCTACCCTGTTTTATGCTTCTGCCATTTATACTAAACTTTCTAAAAACAACCTTAACAAACATGCCACTAGCTAGAATAACATAGCCAGATTTGCTACTGGCAACCCTTTTAGAACCCACCACTGTCTCAACCTCAAACAATTGGGATGGTTAGAACTGCAGCACCAACTACTCTGTCATCAACTTACTATAACCCAAAAGATACTTTTCCACCCTAATAATACCCCAATCCTCACTAATCTGACTACCCCTTACAAAAACCTTACAACTCTTCGCTCAGCCAATAAGCTTCTAATTTCCACTATTAAATCTAAAAACAAAGCTGGAGACTCGCTTTTCACTAACACAGTGGGTAAAGCCTGGAACCAGCTTCCAAGTGAACTTTCTACTCTCTTCCACACATCTTTTTAAAAAACATCTCAAAGAACATTTTAAAACTCACGGGCTTTGCCCCTGCATGAACTCTTGACTGATTTTCCACTTTACTCATTCCTGCTCTCCCTTTTACTTCACTTCTCCAGTGTACTATATTGCTCAAATTTTTCAATGTCCTTTTTGCAGTAGTATATTCCCTACCTGTACTAACTGTAGTATGTTTCCTACCTGTACTAACAATAACAAAAAAAAAAAAAAAAACTTGTTATAACTTTTTTAAAATGTATTACTCTTTCAGAAGGGAATATTTTTGTTTTTTTTTCTTTCACAAATATTCCAATACTGTTATTATCTGTACTTGATAATAGCTTTATTATATTAATACTATATAATAATGTTTTTCTGTCTATGCTTGGAGCTTTTCTCCCTGGGCCTCTACTGAAAATGGACATGTATCCAGTTAGACTAGCCTGGTCAACAAATGTAAACAAACAGGTGCTTAAAAGCAAATAAGACCCTATCATCCAGGCAGTCAGTTGAAGTTGACTGATATCAGGGTGTACCAAACACCATTGCTCTTGGGTGAGTAGATCCTGTCTGTGAGGAACCTTGTGGTAACTGTCCCTGGACATTTCGAATAAAAGGGAGAATCATCACTGTTGCAGTCATTACATTTGGGTAGATTCCCAAAGCTATGGTTGGAAGAAGGAGTTTATATAGCATTAGGGCCAGCTGTAAGGCCCTGCAAGACAGCAGTGGCAAAGCCAGCTCTGGATTTGGAGAAAATTGGCAAATGATAATGCTTGGTGAAAGTATGTACAGAACTCCAGGTAGCAGCTTCTAGGATGTCCCTGGTAGGAACACCTCTGAGAAAGGCTGCAGAAGTAGATGCAGCCCTGGTGGTGTGAGATCTGCTCCCCTGGGGGGATAGGCTTTCCATTGTGCTTATAGCAGAAATTAATGCAATGGCCTATCCATTTAGAAATGGTTTGTTTTAAAATAGCCTTCCCCTATGCCCCTGCAGCAAATGCTCCCAGCAATTGTTCAGATTTTCTTCGAGGTTTAGTCCTGTCCAAGTAGAATCTAAGTTGTCTGTGCACATCCAAGGAATGTAGAATCCGTTCCCCTTTGTTCTGTGGAGTGCGAAAGAAGGTTGGCAAATGAATGGACTGATTAAGAGCCACACTGGATACCACCTTGGGCATGAAGGATGGATTGGTCCCGAGTGACACCCTGTCCGCATGAAAGATGATGAAAGGCTTCCACTGCCATAAGGGCCTGTAATTCAGATATCCTTCTATCTGAAGTGATTGCTAAAAGGAAAGCAGTTTTCCAAGAAAGAAATTTTAAGCCCACAATAGCAGCTGGCTCGAAAGGAAGTAGAGTGAGTTTCTCCAATACAAAATTAAGGTCCCAGGCAGGGGTTGGAGCTCTCCTGGGTGGTCTCAAATTGTTGGCCCCTCTGAGGTACTGCTTGAGCAGAGGATGAGAGAAGAGGGGAGGTTCTGTGTTATAATGAGCTGAAATGGCTGAGGCGTGGATTTAGTATTGCAAAATCTGAGGTAAATTAGGCGCTGCTTTGCTCATCCCTTGAGACTGGTTCCAGGCACAGAATCTTTTCCATTGTTCAGCATAAGATTTTCTAGTACTAGGCCTCCTTGCCTCTAAGATGACCTCCATCACAGGTTTGTTGAGGGATAAGGGTGAGTAAGTAATTAGCCAGGCTGCAAGGTTCAATGTTGGAAGCTGAGGGTGCAGAATCTGGTTCTCCTGTTGAGACAGCAGGGAAGGGGTCTGAGGCTGGTGCCATGGCGATAACTGCGACATATTGCGCAGGAGGGGGTACCAGTGTTGGCGCGGCCAGTCTGAAGCAATCAAAATCATCCTTGGTTTGTCCTGTTTGACTTTTAGTAGAACTTTGGAGAGCAGAGGCAGTGGGGGGGGAGGCGTAGACTGATGGGTTTTTCCAGCTGAAGGACAGAGTATCCACTTTCCAGGCTTGTTTGTGGGGAGTCCTTGTGCAAAACCTGTCCAATTGGTAGTTCTGGGGGTGGCAAATAGATCTGTCTGGGCTCCCACATTCGCTTGTCAACATGTTGAAAATCCTTGGTTCCAGTTTCCACTCGTGTGGGTCCATGAGGTTTCTGCTTAGTCTGTCTGTCAGTGTATTTAATTTTCCTGGCAGGAATTGAGCTTTTAAGTGCACTTGGTAGCTCGAGGCTGTGTTCCACAATGCCATGGCTAGTCTGCAGAGGGGGTAGGAATGTGTACACCCCCCCCCTGCTTGTTTATGTACCACATAACCATGGTTTTGTCCATCTTTACCATTAGTTGCCCTGGAAGAATGTAGTCCTTGAAGGCTGTCAGAGCATTCTGTACAGCTAACATTTCTTTTTGATTGATATGTAGGTGCATTTGACTTGGGTTCCATTTGCCCTGAATGCACTTCCCTGTCAGGTGAGCCCCCCATGCATAGTCTGATGTATCTGTTGTTAGGGTTTGGCCAGGGGTTAGTGAGAATGGTAGTCCCTTGTTTTGGTGGCAGGCGTCTGCACACCAGAGGAACTCTAGGTGTAGGCAAGGTATGATAGGAATCCATGTTTCTAGGCTGTGAGAATGTTGACTCCACAGGCTTTTTAGATACCACTGTAGTTTCCTCATATGCAGTCTTGCATGTGGAATTAGAAGAAAGCAGGAGGCCATGAACCCCAAGGCTTGCAGTATTTGTCTTGCAGATATAGCAGGGTTTTTGTGGCCACTTGTTTGAAATAGGTTATCAAATGAATTTGCTTTTCTGGCGTGAGGTAAGCCATCTGGGAAGTTGTATTCAAGCTTGCTCCCAGTAATGTAATTTGTTGACAGAATACCAGTTGTGACTTCTTTTCATTTATGGTGTACCCCAGACAAGTTAAAACCCTTTTTACAAACGCCAGATGACTCAAAAGTATGCCCTGGCTTTCTGCCTGAATTAGACAATCGTCCAGGTATGGGTATATTTGAACACTTCTTTACCTGCAAAATGCAATAACTGGAGCCAGGCACTTTGTGAATACCCTGGGCGCAGTAGACAAGCCAAAGGGCAGTGCAGAGAAATAATGCGTGTAGCTTGCTTTGAAGTGTAGGTATCTTCTGCAAGATTCCCTGATTGGGATGTGCAGGTTATGCTTCTTTTAAATCTAGTGTTGGCAAACAGGCATCTTTGCCAAGCATAAGAAGCAATCGGTGAAGAGTCAGCATCTTGAATTTTGGAATCTCCAGAAAGGTGTTTAGGGTAGACAGGTCCAGGATTGGACGCCATGATTTGTCTTTTCCAAGTACCAGGAAAAGTCTGGATTAGAAACCTTGTCCCTTTTCCTCTTCTGGTACCAGCTGAAAAGCCCCCATGCTTAAGAGAGAAAGTACTTGTTTTTGAGCCTCTGCCCACTGATTTGGGGGCAAGCCCGGCAACCCATTTGATGTTGGCACGTGTGGAAATGAAATCTGCATCCCTGGGACACTATTTAAAACCCATTTGTCCTGGGTTATGAGTTCCCAGTTCTTTGCATGAAGAGCAACCTTTCCCCCCCAAAGGGGCGGTCAGAAGATAAATGCTTGGAAATTTTAAAAGGAAGTCATTGAGACTGTTTACCATAGGGGGGTGTCTTGTTATTCCCAGATTTGGAAGTGAAGTTCCCTCCACTGCTTAGTTCTGAGAGTTCCCTGGGACTGAAACCCGGGTTTTTTGCTGTGTCTGGGTTTGGCTTGAGAAGACATGGAAGGGACTGGAAAGGACCAATTCTTAGTAGGCCAGTGCCTACTAAATCTAGGAGGTTGTACTTGTAAAAAAATCTTCAACAGTTTACATAGATTTAGCTTTATATCTTCCATCTTTTTAAGAACTTCTTCAGCCTTGTTGCCAAACAGGCAGTCCTGATTTAAAGGAGCATCCAACAATTTAGCTTTAACATGATCAGGCAAGGATTGCTCCTTAAGCCAAGAATGCCTTCTAAGCACAGACTCAGTAACACCAGTCTTGCAAGAGGCCTCTAAAGAATCAAAACCACATTGCAAAGTATGTTTTCCAACTTGTTCAGCAGAATGCATTAAGTCCTGTAAATCTTTATTTTCCACACAGTCCGGAATCAACATCATTTTCTGTTCAAGCAGTCCAACGACATGTTGCTGATATTTTAACATATGAAACTGGCAATTTAAAGCTCTGATTGCCAAGGTTGCTGAAGTATAAACATTTTTATCCCATCTATCCAGCGCCTGGAGTCTCTATCAGAAGGGGTCGGATTTTTAGCAGTAGAAGCCTTCATGCCCTTGGGCCTCTTAGAAACAGTCTCTGGATCTGCAATAGGATTTTTGAAAAGGAACTTGTGGGACTCAGGAACCCTGTAGTATCTCTGTCAGGTTTACTAGGAGCAGGAGGCAGGGAATCAGGGGCCAAACTGGATTCCGAGAAAATATCATCAACAATGTCTAGTACAGGAGGAATAGCCAAAGGCCTATGCTGAGGTAGAAGGAGGAAATCTCTAAGCCTCTTTTTTGAATCAGAAAATTCCTGGCTTTCCCAGTGAAAATGCTCCCTTAAAGTATGTAAGGTTTCCCCAAAAGAAAAATCCTCAGGAGGGGAAGCAGAGGGAATAGAATCCTCTGCATCAAAATTCTCATAAGTAGGTAAGGACAAATCCAGGTCATCAGAAGAGACAGAAGAAACAGAATCCTGATCAGAAGAATCATAGTCAAGCTCAGCCCTAAGCCTCTTAGAGAGGGAGGGTTGACTACCCCTGATTAGAGTTATTAGATCTTCAGCCATTTTTATCATTTGTTTTTTAGGCATAGGGGGCCTGAGCATGTAGCCTGGGCATTGTTTTTTTAGACATGGATCAAGATTTAGGCCTTAGTAATGAAGGAGGTGTCAATTTAATATGCAAGTCCATAGGCCTGAATACCCCCCCCCCCAGAAGCCGGTGCCTGCACAGCAGCTCCGGACCCATCCAAGGTAGAGACATCCGTGGGTTCCATAACTTGAAGTATCTCGAGGCATATCGGACTCCAAATGGGTCTCAGTAGAGGCCTGCGAATCAGACGTAGCGGGTATCGGGATGCAAAAGCGCCTCACTGAGTACTGGCAAACTGGTGACTCACTTAGGAGAAGCGTTGTCTGCAGTTTTGGACCTCGGAGGCCTGTCTCTGTCTTTATCTTTGGGTTTTTTTGGAATCCCGGTAGTTGGATGGCTAACTGACGACATTTCTGGATAATTAAACAGAGAACCAAAATATTTAGAGGCAAAAATATACCGATAACTGATAGTGCACTGATTAAATAAAGCACAAAACCGACAGCAAGGTATGTCGTGGTCAGGGCCTAGGCAAAGAATACAATATGAATGAAAATCTTTATGAGGTATTTGCTTTCCACAAGTAATGCAATTATTAACTTTTACTGACATCGATAAGGAGCAAGAAAGTTTCTCCAACAGGGTATTTCGCTTTAAGTTGAAGACTTCGGTTCTGAAACTCGAAAAACGAAAATTTCAGGAGTCGGACGACCGGCACTTCTGAACTGCTTCTGCTTTGGGCACCGCACAGCAAGAAAGACTGATGTAATGGCATCGGCTGAATGTTTTATACCCCTGACGTCATGGAAGAAGGGACAGCAACCGAAGCAGGACCCATGACTTTGCTAATCAGGCCGACTGAGGGCAACTTGCAGGCAGATTACCCAAATGTAATAACTGCAACAGTGAAACACGAAGAACATCAGTAACTTCATACCAAGTAGAGACTTGCTTGGTATACTGAACCTTAAGCAAATAACATTCACTCATATAAAAAGATTACAAAACCTAAAGCCCTTCTTCCATCTGAATATCTGCAAACAGTAGCTGATACAACAGTCTACCCTACTGCAAAATTTATAAGTACATCCATAAGTTAAATCTTATGGTCTTAGTCATATGGAAGCAGTGTCAAATAATACCACTGCATAAAGCAGGAACAACATTTCCTTAGTAATTTCAGATCTACAGCCATACTATTTCTCATCTGTAAAATACTTTTTCTCAAATATATTTTTTATTGCATTTTTTTTCTTATTTTAATACAGGAAAAGAATATCACAGAAATATATAAGAACAGGTAGTAGGAATATCAAGTTGCAGTAATCCTATTAAGTATATATAACATGAATTATCAGTGTTAAACTAACAATATGCAAAATGAACTAACAATCAAGCTGTTCATATTGAGCTATAATACAGAAAACTACACAGAGATAATATACAACATTGAAATCTTACATTAAAACACTTGCATCAAGACATTCTAGCCTACCTAAAGTACAGTTGTGTACCTACCATAAATGTAGATGTTCGAGTGCATTCACTGTTGCAGTCATTACAATTTGGTTATCCTGCTGGCAGGCAACCCGCAGTCGGGCCTGAGTTCCAAAGTCTAGGTCCGACGTCGGTTGCTGTCGCCTACTCCCTGACGTCAGTGCGCCAGGGGTATAAAAGATACAGCCGATGCCATTTTCTTCAGTTTTTCTTGCCCCAGATGTCAGGTGCCCCTAAAATGGTAGGCTCACTAATGCCAATAAGCATGCATAACCAAAACACAACTTTTCCTTCATCTACAAGCAAATGCACCACATAGGTTGTATAGAATAAAGTACAGATAAGTCCCAGCAAGGAAAAGGGGGACAGCGGGAGGGTAACCTGGACTGCAACAGTGAATACACTCGAACATCTACATTTATGGTAGGTACACAACTGTACTATGTTCATCGTGTTTCACTGCTGCAATCATTACAACTGGGTTGAATCCCAAAGCTATGTTTGGGAGGCTGGTGCTAAATAGGATTAGGAGAGGCTATCAGGCCCTGCAGAACTGCAGTGGCAAAGCCTGCCCTTGATTTAGAGTAGAGAGATAAGTGACAGTGCTTTGTAAAAGTATGCACTGAACTCCAAGCTGCAGCCTCTAATATGTCTTTGGTTGGTACTCCTCTGAGGAAGGCTGCTGAAGTGGCTGCTGCTCTGGTGGAATGTAGCCTAATGCCCTTAGGCACTGATTTTCCAGGCTGTGAATAGCAGAAACGAATGCAGTGGCCTATCCAATTTGAAATAGTCTGCTATGAGACAGGCTTTCCTTGTGATCCTACAGCATATGCTACTAGAAGTTGTTCAGTCATTCTGAAAGCTTTGGTTCTGTCCAAGTAGAAGTGTAGCTGTCTGTGAATGTCCAAAGAATGTAGAAGTCTCTCACCCTTATTCTGTGGGTTCAGGTAAAAGGTAGGCAAGTGAATTGTTTGGTTAAGGGCCACACTGGAAACTACCTTAGGCATAAATGTAGGGTTTGTCCTCAGAGAAACCCTGTCAGGATGGAAAATGATAAAAGGTTCCACAGCCATGAGTGCCTGTAACTAGACTAGCCTAGCGGAGGTTATTGCTAGGAGCAGAGCTGTTTTCCAGGATAAGAATTTTATATCAGCTGCAGAGGCTGGCTCAATGAGGCAGCGTAAGTTTTTCCAAGACACAGTTGAGTTCCCATGCAGGTATTAGTGCTCTCCTTGGGGGGGGGTCTTAAGTTTTTGGCCCTCTGAGATACTGCCTTAGTAACGGCTGAGAAAAAATAGGTGGTTCTGTATTGTAATGAGCTGAAATGGCAGAGGCATGAATTTTAATTGATGAAAAGGAAAGGCCTTTATCCAGCATCTCAGTTAAGTATTGCAAAATCTGAGGAATATTTGAAACAAACGTGTCAATACCTTTTGCCTGGTTCCAAGCACAGAATCTCTTCAATTTTACTGCATAAGATTTTTCTGGTGCTAGGCCTCCTGGCCTCCAAAATAACATCCATGACTGCTTTAGAGAGAGGTGCATCTTGAATGGCTACATTATCCACCATGCTGCCAGGTTTAAGGTCCTGAGTTGGCTGTGCAATATCAGACTGTCTTGTTAGGTCAATAAGTGAGGAATTTGAGGTAATGTCCAAACTGGGCTTTGAGACAAGCTCTTTAGGATTGGGTAGCAGTGCTGGCGGGGCCAGTCTGGGGCAATCAGTATCATTTTTGGCTTCTCTTGTCTGACCTTGAGGAGTACCTTGGGGAGGAGAGGCAGAGGAGGAAAGGCATATACTGTTAGGTTTTTCCACCTGAAAGATAGAGCATCCACTTTCCATGCTTGCTTGGATAAGTCCTTGTGCAGAATCTCTGTAGTTGGCAATTGTGAGGGGAGGCAAATAGGTATATATCTGGGCATCCCCAGTTCCTTGTTATCATGCTGAAGACTTGTGGATCCAATTTCCACTCGTGGGGATCCATTAGGTTTCTGCTTAGTTCGTCTGCCAGAGTATTTATCCTTCCTGGCAGGAATTATGCTTGCAGATGTACTTGGTAAGTCAATGCTGTGTCCCACAAGTTCATGGCTAGTCTGCAGAGTAGGTATGAATGTGTGCCCCCTTGCTCATTTATGTACCATATGACTGTAGTATTGTCCGTCTTTTATCAGTAGTTGTCCTGGATGAAGTAGATCCTTGAAGGCTGTCAGGGCATTTTGAACTGCCAGCATCTCTTTTTGACTGATATGTAGATGCTTTTGACTTGCGGGCCATGTGCCCTGAATACATCCTCCTGCCATATGGGCCCCCCAGGCATAATCTGATGCATCTGTTGTCAATGTCTGCCTGGCTGTGGGTAAGGTGAATGGCTGTCCCGTGTTGTGGTGACAGGCTTTTGCCCACCATCAAAACTCCTGTTGCAGGCAGGGAATGCAGGTAATTGTTTCCAGGCTGTGGCAATGTTGAGTCCAAACACTTTTTAGATACCATTGAAGCTTCCTCATATGCAGCAGTCTTGCATATGGAATTCGCAGAATGCAGGATGCCATGAAGCCCAAAGCCTGCAGAATTTTTCTTGCAGATAACTGGGTCTTCGTTGCCAACATTTTGAAATAAGTAGTCGTTTGTCTGGCGTGAGATAAGCCATCTGGGCAGTTGTATTTAAGCTTGCACCCAGGAATATTGTCTCTTGAGAGGGTATGAGTTTTGATTTCTTTTCATTTACTGTGTACCCTAGGCCTGTTAGTAATGTTTTTACAAACGCTAGATGCTGTAGTAGAATGTTCTTGTTCTCTGCTTGAATAAGGCAGTCGTCCAAGTAAGGATATATTTGAATTCCTTTTTGTTTGCAAAAAGCAATTACTGGTGCCAGGCATTTTGTGAAGACCCTGGGTGCAGTAGATAAGCCAAAGGGCAGTGCAGAGAATTGGTAATGCATTGAGCCAGCTATAAATCTGAGGTATGTGTTCAGGATAGACAGGTCCAGTATTGGCCTCCAGGCTTTGTCCTTTCTGAGCACCAAGAATAGCCTTAAGTAAAATCCTAGTCCCTGCTCTTGCTGTGGTACTTGCTGAATGGCTCTCATGTCCATGAGGGATGGAAACTTGTTTTTGTGCCTCTGCCATTGATTGCGTGTCAGGTCTAACATTCCGTTTGGCCTTGGCAGGGTGTGAAAATGGAACCTGTAGCCCTGGGATACGATATTTAAGACCCATTTGTCCTGGGTGATCATGTGCCAATTTTGTGCAAAAAGTGCTAGTTTCCCCCCCAAAGGAGCTGCCAGAAGATAAGTGCTTGGTGCTGGCAGGGGAAAGTCATTGAGACTGTTTCCTGTATGGCTGCGATTTTTCTTCTCCGCTTTTGGAGGTAGAAGCATCCCATTGTTTAGGCCTGTATGAGCCTTGGGGCTGTGATCTGCCTCTGGGGCGTCTGTATCTGCCTCTTTGTGGCCTGTCTGACACTGGAAAGGACCAATTCTTTGTAGGCCAGTTCCTGCTAAATCTGGGAGGCTGTACTTGTACGAAATCCTTGACTGTTTGCATAGATTTTAGCTTTGTCCTCCATTTTCTTCAACACCTCTTCGGCTTTAACACCAAACAAGGTATCATGTTGTAATGGAGCATCTAATATAATTATGTCGGGCAGATTCTGTTCTTTTAACCAAGCATGTCTCCTAATGAAAGAACCTGCAACAACGGCCCTGCAGGAGGCCTCTAGAGATTCAAAACCTCATTACAAAGTATGCTTTCCTACTTGTTCAGCTGCATGCAATAAATCCTGCATTTCTTTGTTTTCTGCACATTCTGAATTTGTCAACATTTTCTGTTTAAGTAGTGACATTAGATATTGCTGATATTTAAGCATATAAAAATGACAATTTAAAGCTCTTACAGCCAAGGTAGCAGAAGTATAAATCTTTTCCTCCCATCTGTCCAGGGCCCCTGAATCCCTATCAGAGGGGACAGGGTTTTTTGCAGTGGAAGCCTTGACCCCTTTGGGACCCTGAGAGATAGTTTCTGGGTCAACAGCAGGGTTTTTATAAAAAAAATTATGTAAATCAGAAACCCTGTAGTATCTGTCTGGTTTAACAGGAGCTGGTGGCAAAGAGTCAGGAGACGGTCCGGACTCTGAAAATACATCTACAATGTCTAAAACAGGAAGAATAGCAAGGGGCCTGTGCTGAGGTAATAAAAGGAAGTCTCTGTGCCTTTTCTTAGATTCTGAGTAATCTTGGCTCTCCCAGTGGAAATGCTCCCTCATAGTATGCAGGGTTTCCTCAAAAGAATAATCCTCAGGAGGAGAGGCTGACTGAATAGATTCTTCAGCATCAGAATCCTCATAGGGAAGAAGAGAATATTCCTGTTCAGAAGAAGAGGACTCAGAGGAAATGGAAACCTGATCTGAAGATGCATATTCTATCTCTTGCCTAGGCCTCTTATCAGGAAGGGGATAGGAACCTCTGATCAAAGTAATTATGTCTTCGGCCATTTTAAGCATCTGTTTTTTTTAGGCATGGAAGCCTGTCCAGGAGAATGCTGTACTTGTTTCTTTGTCTTTACAGCTGCTTTAGTCTTTGCCTTTGAAGCTGGTTTCACATATAACTGAATAGGCCTGCTCAGCGGCTCCAGACCCATCTGAGGGAATAGTTTCCAAGTGTCCAATACCTTGAGTTTCCAGCGGCCTAGTCGGCTCCACGTGCGAGTCGGAAGCGGCCTTGTGGCTCTGAGGTAGCAGGTGTCAGGGGCTGCGAAAGCGCCTCACTGAGAACCAGCGAACAGGCAACAGGCCTAGCGAAAGCCTAGTCGGTTTTGGACCTCGGATGCCTTTCCTTTTCTTTGCGCTTTTTATAAACTCCGGTAGTCAGTTGCTCTGATGGCATTATATAATTGAATCTTCTGCCAAAATAATGAAATACAAAATTGTACCAACTCTTAATAGTGCGTTGGTTAAATCTGGCACAAAACCGACAACTAGCAACGTCGTGGTCAGGGCATGGCAAGGAATACGGTAAGAATAAAAATCCTTATGAGGTCTTTGCTTCCCACAAGAAATACAATTAACTTTTTCTGACATCGGTCTGGAGCAAGAAAAAAAAAGTTTACCTAATGGGGTACTTAGTTTTAATGAAGACTTCGGATCTGAAATTTGCATTTGAAAATCTAAGGAGTCTGCCAACCGGCACTTGTGAACTGCTTTTGCCTCAGGCACCGCGCGGCAAGAAAGACTGGAGAAAATGGCGTTCGCTGCATCTTTTATACCCCTGGCGCACTGATGTCAGGGAGGAAGCGACAGCAACCGACGTCGGACCTAGACCTTGGAACTCAGGCCAACTGCAGGTAGCCTGCCAACAGGAAAACCCAATTGTAATGACTGCAACAGTGAAACACGATGAACATCTTACGTTATATCTTGCACTAACTATATACATTGATGTCACCTTGAATGTTCATCTTATATGTATTACCATGACCTGCCCATTGTTATGGGTAAATATTTTACAATACTAAATATCTTTAGTTTCCCTTACTTACATAGAAAAATACTGATGGTGTAGTCCCTTGTTCATAAATCTGTTTTGACCTACGATTTCTATAAGCGTTCTCCAATGTTTCTGATAGTAGGATAGTTTATTTTGGCTTCTTGTAATTAGTTTTCTGGCTAATAAGTACTTTATAGCCATCCATTTAAATTCTTCCCATGTGATTTTACTTCTATCTAACCAATTTTGGGCTATGTATGTTTTCATCCTTGCACACAGTGTGACTATGATGAGTTTATTTTCGTAGGAAAAATGGTAGGGAATGCATGTAAAATTGCCATTTCCCATGACAGGGTAGATTTAGTGTATTCCTTTTTTTCTAACTTGGCTCTTAACACCACAATTTGTAAACATTCTTGCAGCTCCAAAAAAATATGAAGCGTGTCTGCAACGCTGTTTTGGCACATGATGGAAAGGAGAGTGCGAGGAATTAATTTTACTTAGGAAAAATTGGTGTGTGATAAGCATTGTTATTAATCATAATTTGAGTGTAAATTAGTTTTTTGAGGGGGTTAGGCTCAATTGCAGCATATTTTTGTTCAACAGTGATCTTATTTTTCTCTTCCCACAATTCTGAATATAGAAGTGCATCTTGACATTTAATTTTTATTAATCATTAGGTATTTGATAACATTTTAGAACTCAAAAGTAACAGGTTAATAATTTGTTGATATAGCTGCATGTCTTGGTTATCTGTTTTAACATTCATAATAATTGTTACTCAGGTATGTTAATTGGTTGATTATGATGTTATAACTTTTATTTACTTCAAATCTTTGCCTAATGTTTTCAATTGAAAGGCTTTTGACCTGATAGAGATCCCATACAGTGATGTTTTTGATTTTGGGGTACTGAGTCAGGTTTATCATAGTATTATTTAGTTTAATATTAGGGTTAAGGTATATTGGCTGCCCCAGTACCAAAGTACCTAAGATTTAGGGAGGATACCAGCTTTTGAAATATTAGTGTGCTTCTTATAACTATGGGGTGGACCTTAAAATACTTTAATGTCTTAAAATTCAAAAAGGGTACTGCTTTAGGATTTAAATTACATGAGATTAGATGATTGTAATATATTTTAATCCATAATGGATACCATCCTTTGTTGAATGGTTCAAAATTTGCTATTTGTATAATATGACTAGCATTTATAATGTTATATTATGATTGGAATTCAGGTAGATGTAGCCCCCCCCCCCTTTTATTCATGTATTTTTTGGATGCCAGATTAATTTACCTAGTAGTGTTTCAAGTCTGGAGAAGTTGTTTTTGGGTATATTTTGATTAACAGCATGAAAATGAAATACTCTTGGAAGAATATTCATTTTAACTATAGACAGTAGAGATAGACTGAAATTTAACCATCTCTTAGTGTCCTCAATGATAGTAGTCCTGGTTTTGAGCAAATTGTTTTTAGTCATATCAGATTGGGGGTGAGTGAACATGATACCCAGATATTTAAGATTATAACTGACTTTTATTTCAGTTTCGGGGAAATATAATTCTTTATGTCCTAGAGTATATATAGCAGGGTATGTGTGTATATACACACACACACACACACACACACACACACACACACACACACACACACACACACATAAGCACTGCTTTACCTTCCCAAATTTAAAGCTTTATACTTAAATATACACCGAGTGTAATTTTACTCTTACTTCACTAGTTTATGTACTTTTGTATTCTTAGCATTGTGCATTTTTTGTATTTTATTCACTGTTTCTATGTTTCCGTTACCCTACGCAATCTGTATGAGTCAGTTATATTACTGACCCTGGGCTGAGACTGAAATTGGTCAAAACAGATCAGAGCAATACCCTGGTTAACAATTTTAATAAATAAATAAAAATAAACATTCAAATAAATAAATGGCATTCATGGCAAAATTATTGATGCCACATTAGTATAGTACGCTGATGCCTCCACTGTTCTGTCTACTACCACCTCAACTAAGGTGCAGAATTCTACATAGCTTAACCTTCAAAGTCTAGGTTTTCTTTTTAAATTAAATACCAATAAAACTAAACTACTCATATTTGGCTCAGGTGAAATATCAATTACTTTACAAAATAAATTCTGAGCAAGTCTCCCATGCCAAACTTTTAGGTGCAATTGCAGACAATATACACTAATTTGTAACCTCACAAACTCCCAAAACTTCGGGTATGTTACACAACCAAAACTATACCTAACAAAAATAGTGCAACTAAATACAGCCCAAACTTTGTCACTATCTTCATTATTACATGTGCCCTCAATCCTTACCAACATTCCAAAAACTCACCTACATAAGCTAAAACAGACAATACAATTGCAAAATATGCTAATGTCCCCAACAAAACTCATTATAAGTACGTCATAAGATTACCTGGCTAGAGCCAACACACCTTTAACATTTAATCAGTTAAAAACCACACACAAATTCTTAATGAATCCAGCCATTTCCCACCCATCTCTAATTTACTTCCAAAAAAATACATGCCTCTGAGTCCCAAGATCTCAATCTCAAAACTTAATAGAAGTTGTTAAATCAAGAAAAATAACACACCATGGAGACTCCTTATACTCTGCCTATGTAGCCAAGCTGTAAAATTCCACTCCTTAGACCTTAGACACGAGTAAACAAAAACATTTCTGCGCAATACGAAACCTACCTAATTTCCACTTGGACCAGTCATTGTACCAGAATTTCATCTCCATCTATCCCATCTCTTAACCTTATCCATTCTAATTTCTCCCTCTCTTCCTCCACCTCCTTTAACCACTATACTATCTAAATTTTAAGCTTACAGTTAACTGTTACAATATTTATTTGATGCATTTATTTGTAACCTTCACTAAAGTTTTCTACTGGTGTACATATGAATGCTGTAATTGACTTCTGTATGCATTCAAAGTCGATGTACGGTTGATTATGTTGTTACCTCTGTTGTATAACTGTGGAGCTTTTATACTAGGCCTCCATGAAAATTGTGTTTTTAACTCTGTTAAATTATTCCCGGTCAATAAATGGAAATAAATCAATATAATTTCCTTAGAAAAGATTGCTATTACACTATAGCATTTCTGCTAGTTGTTCATGGCTTTCTACTGACAGCTATGCAACACATAGGGTAACACTTACCACTGTTGGAACAGTGAAGATCTGTACAGCAAGGGAAATCACAGAGATATGAGGCTCATGGTCATCTTCAATAAAGTCCTTCTGCAGTTGCTTGTAAAGCTGCATGAAAAACAAGAGACAGAACCCTTGAGAAAGTTGGCCAAAAGCTTCACTAAAGGACAAACGATAACTGAAAAACCCTGACAAAGAAATTTACTTAACTTAAAAAGTAAGCAGTGTTATAACATGACGAATCCAGAATCAGTGAAGTGGTAATGGTGAAAGCTTAAAGGCAGACTTCTACATATCCTAACACTGAAAGGATTTAGATAGCTACTACCATCTTCAGACGCAAAAACAATGATCATGACATATAAAACTATTCCTAAAACTAAAGTAACAGGTTCCAAAAGTAAACATTTCGGTTCAAACTAGAAATGCAGACCTGCAAAAACACACAGTTGAGCAAGTCTTGAGAGCCAACATCAATACCAAAGGTATGTTGCAAACTACAGAAATCTGAAATAACATAATAAAGGATAAAAATAAAGAAAGGAACAGGTACTGCAAAAGGGATTAAAGGGAAAAAAAATCAGAATCCAAAAATGAACAAAGTCACACTAACAGACACCACACAGTTACGATAGAAAAGTGCACCCATAGCAGACTGTTGACCTGGATGTCCAACACAATCAAAACAGCACAGCTGATAAACTAGAGAGCATTCATGAATTGTGCAGCTCATGATGACAAGTATCGACTAATTCCAAAAGTTTAGCTGCAGAATTTTTTGTTAGTTGCTGAATCATGAAATGGGTCCGAGTATACAATAAAACGATGAAAGAAATGCATATTACTGCAGAATGAAATGGTAAACCTGAAGAAGGATGTAACGCTTACTATACATACAGACAGAAAGAAGAAAATGGCAAGCAACAACTGAGGGGCTGGATTAATAGACATACATAGAAATATTTCAAGCACAGGCATTAATGCCCTTCTAGCGTGCCAATATACCAAAACACTTGCCCCTATAAGAAGTGTCCAGGCTGTTCTTAAAGATACCTAAACTAATACTTGCTTTAATGTAATCTGGTATCCTCCTCCATGCATCAGCTGCTCTCTCTGAAAACCAATTAGTACACTTTTCAATCTTATGGTATCTTCTGCATAGGTTGTCTGATGATCCTCTACTGCTTTTTGATAACCCCAAACATTCCCAGAGATAGTTATCTCTAAATGCCCTATATTCCTGAATTAGATCTCCTCTTAGAAATCTCTAACAGATACTGTACAGGTACAGATATTTTAGTCTTTCATAACTTAAATTTTCACATCCATGAATGTCCTTGCTATATTTCTATTGTTACATGACTTTCAGCTATAAATTTATTGTGCTGATTTTTATGTTTATATAACAACCACATGATGCAAAACCAAAAATAAACAAATGGCAGATAAACGAAACAGTGCACATTCAGAAAACAAAACTTGCAGAAGCACAGCTATACACATGCGCACAAAATCCTACAGAATACCCACCTTTGGCTGTTTCTATCAAGGCAAAAGTATTTACTTGCGTATTCTCTGGTGGCATTGTGGTACATCTGTTAACACAGCACTTACTTATTTGGTTCAGTCCTCAGATGGGGTGTTTTTTTGTGTGTACTTTGGATATCTTTCCTCTATTAATACAAGTTTTCCAGTGGATGCTATGGTTTCCTCCCACATTCGAAAGCTATGCTGTAGAGGAATTACTGACCCATCAAAGTGTCAGAAGGAATACATATGTGCATTACGCAAAAGGCTGAGGTCTTGTCCAGAATTGTTTCTCTGCTTTATGCCCACTTACTGAAAGGAGAGTCTACCGCACCTAGATCCCAGAAAAGACCAAACCAGACATCTCAGAACAAATGAGTTACATTTCTACACAACAGCAGATCACAGGAAGCGTATACACCATTACTTAAAGGAAAACCTTAAGTATCTGAAAATAAACAAGCAGACTACCAAATAAAGAAGGGTCAAAACTTTTGGTGAATATTTAAACACTTCAAACTAGATACAAAGACTATTTTACAACAGCAAAGGTGAAATCTCCATTTAGTTTGGAAAAGTGACTTTAGACTTTATCTAAGAAATGACACATTAATAACACAGCCTAAAAGAAATTAGTATTCTATGTTTCGAGTGAAAACTTGCAAATGTTCAAATACAACACATCCTCATAATGCTGGTAACTTCCAACAATTTCCAAAAGCCATGCTTGCGAACTGCTTGTGAACCAAAACAGTAAAAATCTTGACTAAATGGTTACTTCACAAAGTTAATATAAATTATCTTTGTGAACAGGACTAAAGAGCACATCACAAAGGATGTGGGGATATTATTTATGAAAAAACACTCATCATATTAAAACAAGATGATAATCTCGGCAATTACCAATCCAGCTAGATTAACCTTTCATAAAACTTATTTTGGGAAACCACTTTGCAAAGAACAGTGCTAACAATGTGAAATTCCATCCAAAAGAATGCCAGCTCTGTGGTGTTAAAGGAAGAGGGAGAATAGGAAAAAGGAGCAACTGTTGAAATATCGGAGAGACCACCACAACTAGTGGAGAGACAATAAGTGGAGGTGGTGTGGATAGGGTGAATGTTTTGTTGGCATCATTTCAATAAAAAATATGAAGTGTCAGTGAATGACAAAGGCTAGTAAAAAAGAGCGGAGAGAATATATCAACAGATCAGCAAAAAAGTATCCAGTACTCAAAAAGAAAAAAAAAAAAAAAAAATGCTGGTGTGGACAAGAAGAAATAACGTGAAGTAAGTTAGAAAACAGAAAATGGAGGACGAAAGTATAAAATGTGCTGTCTGAATGTCAACAACACAAATAACTAGGCCATCTAGCAGGAAGGATCGTCCTTAATAAATAACTGGTGCCAAAAATCATAGACTAAAGCTACATGCATTACTGCATCATTTGGGAAGCCATCCCAGGGAATTAGCACAACGACAATACACCCCCCCAAGAGTTAACCCAGTCATTCTGGATTTGGGAACTTCTGGATTTGGGAACTTATATGAACAGTGACTCAACTTTCCACCACTGTGCCCACTGTCATAAGAAAAGTCTCTCTACACTGCAGAGCTTAAAAACAAAGGGATTGTGTTCTAAATCTGGGGACTTCACTGCCACCCATTCAGTCTTCATTAGGCCAATCATTGAATATAATTGCCTCTTTTGGCATTTATCGGTCCCATACACCTGCAACAAATGGAATGCCCACAAAGGTACTTTACTAAAAGGATGCAAGGACTAAATAATATTCCCTATTTGGACTGACTCAAAGCCCTGTCTCTACATGGAGCTTCCACTTGTGAGAGTCTGTCCAGGACCTGCTTCATCTGCCTGCCACTGTGTTTTGCTCTGACAAAATCTATAAGGCCTGAAGAGACAGAGTACACTGTATAGCCAGCTCCCAGGCCATCATTGTCAAGAGGCAAAGAGGGTAAGAACTTGTACACCCTTGCTTGTTCAGGTACATCACAGTGGTGTTGGCTGTGACCACTAGAAGAAGACAAGAATCCATAAGCAGTGAAGAACTTTTAAGGCATGAAATCACTGTTAACATTTCTTTTATGTTTATGTGCTTTGGCATGTCCAAGCCTTGCACTTAAATTCCCATGCACACTGCTCCCCACACAAAATCTGAAGAGTCCGTCTGGGCAAACTGGACTGGGTCCTACATAGAAAGGGAGTTCTGAATTCAGAGAAAGTTGATCCCTTCACCACTGCAATTTTTGTTTTATAAATCCCAGTATGTGGAAGTCCAAGTAATGAAGGTGCTGGGTCCAACAATTCTTCAAGCACCAATTAATTTTTTTCATGTGTAGTCTGGCTAGTGGTATCATGAGGATCACTGATGACGAGGCCAAGAATACTGAGAAACTATCTTGCCGAGGCCAAGTCTAGGAGAAGGAAATCCAAGAAAAATGCCCTGATAAGTCAGAACTTCACCTTCTGGAAGGAAAAACACCTTTTTTTTTTTTTTTTTAATCTATCCAACACTCTAGGAAAACAATTAATTGAGAGATTATGAGGAAGGATTTTTGATGGTTCAATTTGAAGCCCAGGTGGGAAAGGAGGGAGGCAACCCTATCTTAGGACTCCAAGCACCTGGATATAGAATCTGCACAAATCAGCAACGCATCTAAATAAGGAAAATGTGGCTGCCAAGGCTTCTGCAAGAGGAAACTACTGGAGACAGACACTTTGGAAACACTCAGATTCAGTAGATAGTCCAAAGAGTAATGCACAAAACTGATCATGTAAGGCAGATGATGTAAATTTCAAAAATTTCCTGACATTGAGAGCAATAACAATACGGCATTAAGCATTATACTTCAGCACTAGAGTCACTATGAAATAGTGGACTGGAAGCAACACTAGGACCAACTATAAGGTGAGCATTATGAGTATCAGAAATTTTACAAAGGCATGTAGTAAGAACATCTTTAGGACAGTTCTCCAGAATGCTCCTTTTTTGGTTTCAAAAAGATTCTGGAGTAAACTCCGCTGCCTTTGTGTATTGCAGGCACTAGTTCTAGGACTCCTGCTTCTAACTAAGTGATAGAGTGCTGGAGGAAACCGCTCTGTCTAGTCTGGTGTGTGCGTGTGTGAGGAATTCCCCTGAAAACAGGGGGGGGGGTCTATCCACTGTCAAGTGGATCCTCTCAAAATTACTCCCAGAACCCATTTGTATCAGTCTATTTGTAGCCAGTTTGGAGGGTTGCGGGTGAGCCTGAGGAAGCAGGAAGAAAAGGCAGGGCAGAACAGGGAGGTAGGAGGTACTCTGACTCAGCATAGTCATTCCTTTGCAGTGGCCTGATCCTTTTTTTTGTAAAGTAATCCCTCGTTTGGTTTTGAATTAACCTCCTGCCATTTCCTTTTGGATCCCTGACTTTTGCTTGAGTTTAATGTTTGTTGGTTCTGCCCCTTGAAGAAAGGAGCCTTGTTTGGGAAGAAAATTCTGGCTACCCAATGCATTAACTTGCCTCTGTCATCACATTATTTCAGAATCTGTGTATTAGATGGCCCAAGCACCAATTCAGAATTTAAAGGCGCATTCAAGATTACAGCTTTTAAAAAGTACAGTTTTGTACCTACCATAAATGTAGATGTCCGATAGGTATGCATCTGCAGTCATCACATATGGGTTTGTCCTGCCTCAGGCAGCCCTTCGGTCGGCCGGATTCCAAAGTCTGGGTCCGGCGTCGGCTGATGTCGCCCCTTCCCCGACGTCAGAGCGCCTGGGGTATAAAAGCGCCAGCCGACGCCATCTTCCTCAGTGTTTCTTGCCCCAGATGCCAGGTGCCCTCAAAGGAAGGCTAAATTTGGAGAAATGCAATAAATTCCAAACATGCACAGAAATATATATATATATATATATATATATATATATATATATATATATATCTAGATATAAAACAAATACACCATGATAGATAACCCCAGCTAGCTATGAGAGGGAAAGGTACCCAATAAATACCAAAGAGGGGAAGGAGGGTGGGTAAACCTGACTGCAGATGCATACCTATCGGACATCTACATTTATGGTAGATACAAAACTGTACTATGTTCTTCAAGGATGCATCTGCAGTCATCACATATGGGTAGAATACCATAGCCAATCTGGGGGTGGAGGATCTATGTAAAGGATGATGTAGCTAAAATGCCCTGCAGGACTGCCGTAGCAAAGCCTGCTCTGGATCTGGAATATAAAGGTAAACTGTAATGCTTGGAAAATGTATGCACGGAGCTCCATGTAGCAGCTTCTAAAATGTCCTTGGTAGCCACCCCTCTTAAGAAGGCTGTGGAGGTGGCTGTGGCTCTGGTGGAATGAGGTCTAATGTTAGCTGGCACAGTTTTTCCATGAAAGGAATAACAAACGAATGCGATTCCCTATCCATTTTGAAATTGTCTGTTTGGAAATTGCTTTTCCTTGTGCACCAGCAGCATATGCTACCAACAGTTGGTCAGTTTTTCTGTAGCTTTTAGTTCTGTCCAAGTAGTAGCGCAACTGTCTGTGTATGTCCAGGGTGTGCAGAAGTTTCTCCCCTTTGTTTTGTGGATTTGGAAAGGTAGGCAGGCAGGTGAATAGTTTGGTTTAATGAGACCCTGGATACCACCTTTGGCATAAATGAAGGATTGGTTCTCAATGAGACTCTGTCCTGATGAAAGATAAGAAATGGCTGTACTGCCATGAGGGCCTGTAACTCAGATACTCTTCTCGCTGAGGTTATGGCCAGAAGGAAGGCGGTCTTCCAAGACAGGAACTGTAGTTCTGCAGATGCTACTGGTTCAAAGGGAGGCAGAGTTAGTTTTTCCAAGACGAAGTTAAGGTCCCAAGTAGGCACTGGAGGTTTCCTTGGAGGATTGATGTTTTTAATTCCTCTTAGAAACTGTCTTAGAAGAGGATGAGAAAAGACAGGTGGATCAGTATTGTACTCTGCTGAAATTGCTGAAGCATGAATTTTAATGGAAGAATAAGACAGGCCATTGTGGAGCATTTCTGCCAAGTATTCCAGGATATGTGCCATGTTCATCACTGTCATCTAGTCCCTTTGTGGTGCTCCAAGTGTGAAATCTTTTCCATTTTGCTGAATATGCCTTTCTTGTGGAAGGCCGGCGAGCTTCCATGATGATATCCTTCACTCTCTTGGATAGCTTATCCTGAGGAGGAGTCAAGGTATTTTCCAGGCTGCTAGTTGCAAGGTTTTCAGGTTGGAATGCAGAGTTTTGTAATTGTGCTGTGTCAGGAGAAGTGGCCATTGAGGAAGAGGCCATGGTTTCGTGCGTGACATGCTCTTTAACAGTGGGTACCAGTGCTGTCTTGGCCAGTCCGGAGCTATTAGAATCACTTTTGGCTGTTCTGTCCTGATCTTCAGTAAGACCTTGGTCATTAATGGAAGAGGTGAAAATGCATACACTGTTAGAGTTCTCCAGCTGAAAGATAGGGCGTCCACTTTCCATGCTTGTGGGTGGTATGTCCTTGAGCACAATTTCTTCAGCTGATTGTGGGGGGAGGCAAAAAAATCGATGTCTGGCCTTCCCCATGATTGTGTTATCTGTAGGAAGATGTCTGGGTGCAGCATCCATTCGTGTGCATCCATGATATTTCTGCTTAAGCTGTCCGCCAGTATATTGTCTTTTCCTGGCACAAACTGGGATTGCAGCTCTATATTGAGTTTCAAGGAAAGTTCCCATAGATTCATTGCTAGTCTGCAAAGAGGGTAGGAATGGGTGCCTCCTTGCTTGTTTATGTACCACATAACTGTGGTGTTGTCTGTCCTTATCAGCAGGTGGCCTTGATGCAGAAAGAGTTTGAAGGCCTCGGTTGCATGTATCACTGCCAGTATTTCCTTTTGGTTTATGTGCATGCGTAGCTCCTTTTGTGACCATAGTCCTTGAATACATCTGCCCTCCAGGTGTGCTCCCCAACCGTGGTCTGAAGCGTCCGTTGTAATGGTTTGGCTGGCTACTGGCTTGCTGAAAGGCAGATCCCTGTTTGACTGGCTTGCTTGAGCCCACCACAGAAATTCCTTTTGGAGACATGGAATGAGTAGGATCAAAGCTTCTAAGCTGTGACTGTGCTGAGTCCATAAACTCCTTAGGTACCACTGTAGTTTCCTCATACGCAGCCTTGCTTGTGGAATCCGAAGAATGCAAGATGCCATGTAACTCAGGGCCTGCAGGATTTTCCTTGCAGTCAGCTGAGTTTGTCTGGTCAGATTCTTGAAGTAATCCGGTAGTTGTCTTTGTTTTTCTTCTGTGAGAAAAGCCATTTGGGTGGTTGTGTCTAGATCCGCACCCAGAAAAGTTATTCTTTGGGATGGAACAAGTCTTGATTTGTGAATGTTGACTGTATATCCCAAGGCCTGCAGTAGGTGGATGGCATATTTCAAGTCCTTTACCAAAGTTTGTTGGCTGTCCGCTTGTATAAGGCAGTCGTCCAGATATGTGTATATTTGAATCCCCTGAAGTCTGCAGTGTGCAATTACTGATGCCAGGCATTTCGTGAATACTCTGGGCGCAGTAGATAAGCCAAAGGGCAATGCTGAGAATTGATAATGCTCTGAACCTGCAAGAAATCTGAGGTGTCTTCTGCAACTTTGTCTGATAGGGACATGCAGGTATGCCTCCTTGAGGTCTAGAGTCACCAGCCAAGATCCCTTGCCCAGCATGGGAAGGAGTTGCTGTAGAGTCAGCATTTTGAATTTTGGCACAATGAGATAAGTATTCAGTGCGGACAAGTCGAGAATAGGCCTCCATTGATTTTCTTTTCTTGGAACAAGGAATAGTCTGGAATAAAATCCTTGGCCTTGTTCTGAAAGAGGAACCTTTTCTATAGCTTTCATTTGCATTAAGTTGGAGATTTGTTTCAAAGCCTCTGCCCTTTGATTTGGTGGCAGGTCTGGCATGCCTTTTCTTTTTGGCAATGTGTGAAAATGGAACCTGTATCCTCCGTCTATTATTTGCAGTGTCCATTTGTCTCTTGTAATGCTGTGCCAATTTTCTGAGAATAAAGAAAGCTTTCCACCCAAAGGTGCTTCTAATTGAGCCCTGGTTGGCGGAGTCAAAGCAAAGTCATTGAGTCTGTCCTTGTGCAGCAGTTGTAGGTCCTGCACTACCTCTCTGGTTGGGAGGCTGCCATTGACATCCTCTGTAGGAGCCTCTAGCTTGCCCTCTACCTCTGGCACGCCTGTTCCTGCCTCTCTGAAATCTTTCTGTGTCTGGAAGGGACCAATTCTTGGTAGGCCAATTTCTGCTGAATCTTGGTGGTTGGACTTGTAGAAAATCTTTGACTGTTTGTACAGATTTTGCCTTTTCCTCAAATTTCTTTAAGACTTCCTGAGCAGTGGAGCATCCGGAAGCTTAGCTTTAACATGGTCTGGTAGAGATTGTTCCTTCAGCCAAGCATGCTTACGTATGACTGCACCTGTCATAGCTGACCTACATGAAGCTTCCAATGCATCATAACCACACTGTAAAAAATGGTTGCTAACCTGCTGGGTGTTATGTACCAGATCCTGAAGTGATTTGCGATCTAGGGGTTCAGGTGAAGACAGTTTCTTATGCAATTCATCTAACAAATACTCTTGGTACTGTATCATATGAAACTGACAATTTAATGCCCTCATAGAAAGAGTAGCAGAAGTATACACTTTTTTACCCCATCTCTCTAAAGCCCTGGACTCCCTTTCAGAGGGGAGTGGATTTTTAGAAGTGGCAGCTGCAACCCCTTTAGGGCCCTGGGAAATAGTTTCTGGATCAGCAGAGTGGGCCTTGTAAAGAAAAAGATGCGAGTCCAGGACCCTGTAGTACCTATTGGGTTTGACAGGGGCCGGAGGAAAAGTGTCAGGGGTTATGCTAGACTCAGAGTACACATCATCAATGACATTCAAAACAGGAGGAATAGCCAAAGGTCTATGCTGAGGTAAATGCAGAAAAGTTCTTAATCTTTTCCTGGAATCAGAGAATTCCTGGTCCTGCCATTTGAAATGCTCTCTCAGTGTGAAGGGTCTCCCCGAAGGATAGTTCTTCAGGAGGGGAGGCCGAGGGGATTGATTCCTCTGCATCAGAATCCTCATAGGCCGAAAAAGCCTCCTCCTGGTAGTCCGAGAGAGCAGAGCCATCAGAGGCCTCCTCTGAGGAGTTGGGATCAGAGGGCTCAACCCTGGGCCTTTTGTCTAGAGGAGGTTGAGAGCCCCTGTCCGAATGGGGTTGAGAGCCCCTAATTAAGGAAATAAGGTCCTCTGCTAAAGTTAGAATCTGTGAACTTGTAGAGGGTCCCTGAGGAATAACCCTGGGAGGCATAGCTTTTTTATGTTTAGCAGCTTTAGCCCTGGTGAATGCCTTTAAGGACATGGATGCAGGAGGCCTAGCTGCACCACGTGTTGGTGTAGTTTTGTCTAGAGGAATGGTGTCGGAAGTTTCCAAGACACCAGTTTCTGAAGGAAATTCAATAACCGACTCAGCAGGGGCCTCAGGGGCCGAGGTTGTCGGTATAGCGGTTTCAGGGGTCAGAAGTACCAAGGACTCTTTTGCAACCGAGACCCTCGCGGTAGCCCTGGCCATGGTTTCAGCCGAAACCGCGGCCCGTGTGTTTCGGTCCTTGTCCTTCCGTTTCTTTGTTAAATGTGAAGTCTGAGTTTCCGACGGCATATTGTATGAAAAACTAGCCCCAAAAAATTCCTCTGCAAACTCCGCCCGACGTCTAAGATTGCGTCGGTTGAAGGAAGCACAGGCTGAACAGGCCGAGACATCGTGGTCTGGGCCTAGGCAGGGGAGGCAGTAAGAGTGGAAATCCTTATGAGGTATTTGTTTCCCACAAGTTAAGCAATTATTAACTTTATCTGACATCGGCTGAGGCAAGAAAGAGTCCCCAACAGGGTACTTAACTTTTGAAGTCTTCGGTAGCTGAATTACAGGAGCTGGCCAACCGGCACTTGTGAACTACTTCTGCTTCGGGCACCACGCGGCAAGAAAGACTGAGGAAGATGGCGTCGGCTGACGCTTTTATACCCCAGTCGCTCTGACGTCGGGGAAAGGACTACATCAGCCGACGCCGTACCCAGACTTTGGAATCCGGCCGACCGAAGGGCTGCCTGAGGCAGGACAACCCATATGTGATGACTGCAGATGCATCCTTGAAGGACATCAGAAAAGTTTTCATTATGTAACCAAGCATACTGTTTTAATAAAGCAGAAGCAGCTAACTTTCTTGAGACTGATCACCTCTAAAACAATGTTTTGAAACCAGAGTCAAAGTAGAAAATTTCATTCATACAACAATACTGCTCTGCAGGTAAGGATGCAAACTGTAAAATAAACTACATCACATAGTCTTGATAACTTAACATTCTAAAGACTAGATTATGGGAAAGAAGTATCCTTTTGTCCTGAAGATCCAACCATTTTTCCTGTTTATCAGGGGGCACTGGCTTAGATGAGGCCATGGTCTTTTTTATATGAGCAGGCAGCTGGGTTAGCAGTCAAATGAGAAACGAGACCTGTCATACCTGAGGAGACTATTTTCTCTGAACCTTTTTATGAAGTGCTGGAAGAGATACTGGTGACCTGCAGGCAGCTTTACAAATATCTTTCAAGGCTGATAAAAGAGGGGTATAACTACAGAATTGGGCATCCCGTAATCTAAAAAGTCATAAACCCTGCCAAGCTCTGGGCTTGTTTCCAACTAGTCCTAAGCAAAAACATCACTAAATCTAGCAATTATTGGAGGAAAAGTGAATTAGAAGTTATGTACTCACCATAACGTTCCATCTGAGTAGGTGTATTCATTTGTCTGCAACCTGTGGGTTATGGATCCGATATCGGATCCGAACCGGCATGGTTTACCAGCTATGGATCCAAGCTCTCAGCTCCTCCCCTCACCCATAATGCCCTGCTCTACCCTCATGACCTCAGATCGAGTTTGCCAACAGCAAAAAAACACCTTGAAAAGGGTAACACACCATATGCAGGAAACTGAAAGGCCAGGGGGATAGGAGGGCGGGATGGTTGCAGACAAATGAATACACCTACTCAGATGGAACGTTATGGTGAGTACATAACTTCTAAATCTGAAGTAGGAGATTCATTTGTCTGCAACCTGTGGGACAGAGTCCCCAGCTACCTGAATCTTGGGCGGCCATCATGGAAGGATATTCCGGAGCACCGCTGAGCCAAATGATGCTCTACCCCTAGATGCAAGATCCAACTTATAGTGGGAAATAAAAGTATGAGATGAAGCCCACGTGGCTGCTGCACAAATATCATCTAGAGGAATCCTAGCCTTAAAGGCTGCCGAGGTAGAAACTGACCGGGTTGAATGAGCGTGTACACTCTCCGGTGCGGGCCTTCCTGAAGCTTGATAAGCCAACAAGATACATTGTGAAATCCAGCGAGACAGAGAGACTTTAGAAATTGGCTTGCCCAAATTAAATTTAGCAAAGGAAATGAACAACTGGTCGGATTGCCTATGACCAGCTGTCCTGTTTAGATAAAATCTAAGTTGCCTGTGAACATCTAAGGAGTGAAGCTTATATTCACCTTTGTTTTCATATTTAGGGAAGAAAACAGGGAGGTTAATGGATTGATTAATGTTTGCTTCAGAAGCTACTTTAGGAAGAAAGGACGGGTTGGTCCTGAGGTAAACACGGTCCGGATGAAAGACCAAGTAAGGAGGTTTAGCTGATAATGCTTGGAGCTCTGAAACTCTCTTTGCCTTCTTAGTAGCCATTACTACGGCCGTCTTGAACGACAAGAATTTGAGATCTACCGTAGCCGCCGGTTCGAAGGGGGGGGCGGTCAAGGCCTGGAGAACTAAAGAAAGGTCCCAGGGAGGAACCGCTTGTTTTACAGGGGGCCTGAGAAGGAAAGTACCTTTAAGGAAAATTTTACACAACTTGGCTGACATGAGTGGATTGGAGTCATGACCAATGTGATAATGTGAAATTGCCGCAAGTTGTACTTTGACCGTGGAACTGCTGGCACCATCGTTAAAAAGAGTGGTTAAGAAATCAAGCACTAAAGGGAGAGGAGCAGTGAAGGGATTCAGGCCTTGCCGCTCCACCCACAAAGAAAACAGTTTCCACTTGCTACGGTAGACTTTCCTAGTGGACGGTTTATGAGCTGCCACCAGGATCGCCTTAACAGGGGACGAAATACCGGGAGTCCTGATCAAGAGTGGAACTGGAGCAGCCAAGTGGTCAGCTTCAGGTTGTCCAGGTTCGGAGGAGATAGGCAGGATGGATGAGCTATCAGATCCAGAATGGGATCTAGAATCCAAGGGGAATTCACCGAGTGAGACCTTAGGAAGGGGAACCAGATCTGTCGAGGCCAAAACGGAGCAATGAGAATCATTCTGCACCCCACCCGAGAGGCTTTCTGAAGAACTTGGAGCATCAGAGGCAAGGGGGGATAAGCATACAGAAGACCGGGTGGCCAAGCATGCACCAGAGCGTCTCTTGGGGAACCTCCTGGAGGAGGTATCAGAGCGAAAAAACTGTCGCACTTGGTGTTTGAGGGAGAGGCAAAAAGATCGCAAGAAGGAGTTCCCCACCGTGCGAATATGCGTTCCGCTACTTGAGTATTGAGAGACCACTCGTAAGGGGTCAGAATGGTGCGAATGAGCTTGTCCGCCAGGATGTTGGACCGACCCGGAATGTGCGTTGCTATGAGAAAGCGGTTGGTGGAGATTGCCCATTCCCAAACCCTCATGGCTTCTCGACAAAGAGGGTAAGACCTGGTTCCTCCCTGCTTGTTGATATACCAGACAACAGACATGTTGTCCGATTGAATCGCAATTGTTCCCAAGGGAAGAAAGTCTTGAAGTGCTAGCAACGCTAAGAGCACCGCTCTCATCTCTAGAACGTTGATATGCAGTAAGGTCTCTGAATCGTTCCACGTGCCTTGGACGGTCCGGCCTGCAAAATGCCCCCCCCCCCACCCGAGGCGTGAGGCGTCCGTGGTCACCGTGGCGAGAGGGGGAGAAGTACAAAATGGGCGGCCTCTGTGGAGATCTGGGGAGTGAAGCCACCACAGGAGGGACCGCTTGCAAGCCTTGCTGATCGCAATGGGATGATGCATAGGAAGAGCAAGGTAAGACCACTGTACTAAAAGAGTCCACTGGAGGATGCGCATATTGAGCCTGGCGAGAGGAAGAAGTGCTATAGCAGACGCCATGGACCCTAGAGCCCTCAGGACCAACTCCTGGAACTGAACTTGAGTGGAGAATGGCCCGCACCTGGAGCTGCAGATTTTGAACTCTGTCCGCAGTGAGGAAGGCTTTTAAACTCCTTGTGTCTAACCTGGCCCCTATAAAATCTATGAACTGTGAGGGTGCTAGGTTGGATTTTTTTGTATTTATAGTGATGCCCAGACTGGGAGCAAGATGGAGAAAGGAGTCTTGCGCCAATAGTAGTAGATGCCTTGTTGGGGCGGTAAGGAGCCAGTCGTCCAGGTAGGGAAAGACCTGCACCCCCTGAAGCCTCAGGTGGGCCGCTAGTACTTTGGTGAACACCCTGGGGGCTGTGGTGAGACCAAAGGGAAGGACCCGGAATTGGTAGTGACTGGCTCCCAGCCGGAAGTGGAGAAACCTCCTGGAGCGCCTGTCCATCAGAATGTGGTAGTATGCATCCTTGAGGTCTATGGAGCACATCCAGTGATTTTCTCCCAGAAGGGGGAGAATAGATTGCAGAGTGACCATTCGGAACTTCTCCTTGGGAACTGCCAGGTTCAAGAGAGAAAGGTCTAAAATTGGTCTTAGATCCCCCGTCTTTTTTGGCACTAAGAAGAACCTGGAGTAGAACCCTGATCCGATCTGGTCTGGGGACGGGCTGGATGGCTCTTTTCTTTAGCAGATGGCCAATTTCTGCCAAAGCGGCCTCCCTTTGACCAGGTGGAACGTCTGGGAGGGACTTCAATTTTGGTAAGTGACGAAATGGGATGCGGTATCCTCTGGATATGATCTGGAGAACCCAGCGGTCTGATGTTATGGACTCCCATGCCGCTAGGTGCTCGAACGTCCCCGACTGCCTCCAGAGTGGAGCAGCCGGGCAACCCCTCAGGGTTGCTGCGGGCCGTTCAGAGAAGGGTTCTCTGGACCCGAAGTTCCTGGGAGCCCCTCTGCCTCTAGGGCGGCGTCCTCCCTGTCCTCCTCTGCCACGGAAGGACTGGTTGTCCGGAGCAGGCTGGGATTGCTGCGACTTCCGGAACCACATCTTCTTCTGACCCTTTTGGCTCCTAGAATAGGGCCTCTGGGGTGCAGAGAAGCGGATTCCGACGGCAGACAGCGTCTTCCCGTCCTTCTCGCTCTGGGTCAAAGTGTTGCGAACCGTTTTGCCAAAGAGGGCAGAACCATCAAAGGGGGCATTCGCAAATGACGCTTTGAAGGGCTCTGAGAAATCGCAATGACGGAGCCAGGCCTGACGTCTAGTGACTAGACCTGCCCCTGTGGCTCTAGCGGCGCCTTCCGTAGCATGGGAGAGAAGCCGCATAGAGGTATTAGTAACTGATCTAAGAGTGGCCATGCGGGTGGAGTGCAGCACTTTGTCCTCCTCCGACATGGACTCTGGGGGAGATGCAGCGTATTCTTTAATAAGATCTCGCTGCATCCTAATCACGTGTGCCAGGTAGTTCAGCGCCCTTACCGAGAAGGTCACTGAACTAAACATCCGCTTCCCCATGCGGTCCATCATCCGAGACTCCTTGCTCGGGGGATGGACTGAGGGACTCTCCTGAGCAAGTTCCCTCTTGGTGGCCGCCGCCGTCAACATGGCATCTACCGGAGGCCCCTTACTCCAATGGGCACGGTCAGCCGGTGGACTGAGGATCCGGTCGGGCCTCTTAGGGATTGGCTCCACGGTGTCCAGTTCCTTCCACGCCCTGGTGGTAATGAGGTCCACCAGGGGGTCGGCAGGAGGGGACACCCAAGAGGTAGACGGGCCCGCTTCAAATGCCTCCAAGAACACGGACTCGTCCGAGGAAGACTTGGGGCAGACCACCCCCCCCCTTATGCGGAGCATTTCCATGATGTCTCCAAATGAGACATCCTCGGGGGGTGACTGTGGGGAGCCTTCCCCTTCCTCCAAATCCGTGTCTTCCGTGAGAGACTCGGGGGAGTCAATGTGCCTCCTTTTGCACGTATGCTTGCGGGGAACATCCTCTGGGGGGCTGTCAGAGGACTCCTCGCAAGCAGTAACCTGTTCCAGGGGAACAGCTTGGGGCACAGAAGCGGGCTGTCCCAAGGGCCGGATGGTGGAAGCCTGACCCAGTGCAGAGGGAGCGCGGGACGGAGCCGAGACAAGTGCCGGGGGTCCGGAGACCCTCAACAGGGCCCTCTCCACTACATCAAAAGCCGAAGGGGAGCCGACCTCGACCAAAGGATCTGACAATCGGCTCCCCCTCGGATCCGAAGAGTGGATCGGAGCCGGCGCCAAAGCGTTCGTATCCGAAGGGACAGTGCGCTCCTTCACAGAAGGCGCCGAAGGAGCACTGATCCCCCCCGGATCCGAAGCTCGGATCCAGGCTCCGAGAGGTCGGATCCGATGCACTCGAGGGCAGGGTCGGATCCGAAGTACCAAGTACTATCGGCGCCGGCCCACCCCCGGCTCCGGAGCTGCTCGGCTCCAACTGCTCCGAACCCGGGTAGCGGGTCGGAGAAGGAGCAATTGGCTTGAAAAAGGGGGTCGAGCTCCCCCCCAGAGGGGGGGGAGGCAAGAGCACTCCCATCTGCATCTGGGCCTGGATGAACCTTCTCATCATCCGGTCCAGATCAGCGTCCGACAGGCTATAAGTTGATCTCGATGAGGCTACCGAGGTAGGCCTTGAGTGCCTCCTCGATAGCCTCGACGGAGATCGGGTCTCCTCCTCCTCAGGTCCCGGTGAAAAACATACTGGAGACTGGAGCCGAGGAGGGGGAGAGCCAGCAGACAAGGAGGCCGGGGGAGAAGCCCGCTTGGCTGGCGGGGCCGAAACAGAGGTCTCGGCCCGCCGCTTATGGTGCTTCTCCCTCCGGTCCTTTTTTCTAGCTTCCCTCTCCTCCGAACCAGAAACGGGAGGTTGAGTCCCAGGAGGAGGAGGGGGAGCCGGAGAGGGAACAACCGTGGGAACGGTTACCCCCGGAGCGGAGGCCGGAGCCAAGTCCGGCGGCAAAAGACCCGCCAAAACAAGCTTGGACCTCCGCTCCTTCAATGCCCTGGGGTTGAACCCTGCACAAATGGAACATCCAGATGTGAGGTGTTCAACCCCCAGGCATCTAACACACAGAGTGTGGCCATCAGCTGGGGAAAGCTTATGGCCACACTCGGAGCATTTAGAAAAAAAAGCTTTGGGCTGTTCAGACATCCCAAAAACTAACAAGTTACTAGAACTAAAAAGTAAAAGTAACAAAAAATTCACTCACAGGCCCAAACACACACTACGCTACCAGCGAGGGGAGGGATATAAATTTAAGTTTAAAACTCTAAACAAAGTAATAATACAGGAGGGAAACCTACACTTTCACACAAATTTAACCAAAAAAATACAAAATTGAAGTATTTTAAACACTAATATAGCACTTAGCTGGAAAAACACAATCTGGTCACCATGAGCGGCAAACGAGATCTGAGGTCATGAGGGTAGAGCAGGGCATTATGGGTGAGGGGAGGAGCTGATAGCTTGGATCCATAGCTGGTAAACCATGCCGGTTCAGATCCAATATCGGATCCATAACCCATAGGTTGCAGACAAATGAATCTCCTACTTCAGATCACTTGTTTGCACTTAAGCTCAGGTTCACCTTAGGAGGAATAAGAGTGCCTGGACTCTGTATCAACTTCGAAATCACCATTGTTCTGATCAGATTCTCCATCATTCTCTGAAACAGAAAGGTCTCTAGCCAAACTAGCACTAGATTCATGGATGGGAATACAACCAACAGAATTAGCGGTCTGTAGAACACTCTTAGCCAAGAAAACCATATCAGCTTATAAACAGCTATAATCTGGTTATCAAAATGTATGAAGCAGCTCCTGTTTCTTTCTCTTGTGAACTTTACGACTAGATCAAATATCTGGCAACCTACTATTACGTCTGGCAAGGTGTCTCAACCCGGGACTATTCTTGCACCTATGTAGTTCTCCCATACTGGCCACCCAGGTACTTTAACAGCCCTGGAGGATGGGTCTAGCTCGCATTCCAAAGTGGCCGGAAAAGTTATATTAGAGGGAAATAGAGCAAAAGGTAAGTGGTCTGCAGGCTGAGCAGTGGTCCCAAAAGCATCACTAACTATAGGGTGAGACATTTACTTTTTTCTTTTTAAGTGCAACCAGATTTGATGGGGGTACTAGAGTTACGATCCATCATGTCAGGGTAGAGAGCACTAACCAGTGTATACTGACACTAGTTGATAATGTACCAAAATAAGCACTTAAAGTTTGTAGTAGTAAGTATGTCTCCACATAATAATTATTACTCAGCCATAATAACAAAATAACTGTTCTGAAATGTGATCAAATTTTTTTTTTTTTTTTTTTTTTTTACAACTGACATCAGTACACCATCTCCAAATACCAAACTAACCAAAGTGGAAAACCAGTATTAAAAATTAGTTACACATACATGAACCACGTTAATCAGCCACAAATTTACAATTAATAGCCATTTAAACTATATCTTCATGTCTGACAAAGTAAAACTTCCATAATAAACTCAAACTGAATTTGCAGTAAAATCATGATCCAATGTTAAAAACACACAGAGAAGAGTCGTGCATATAGTAAATAATGTATAAATGCGAAAAAATGTCCTCTGCAATATTTTCCCATCAAAAGATGAAAATAAAGCATAGTAACGGTAAAGACAGGCCTCTGGTGCCTAACAGCACACATACACACTATACTTCTGAGAAAAATACTGAAAGCTTCCTCAGATTGTACAAAAAAAAAAACAAAAAACTTAGCATCTGTGTTATCCTATGGCACTATTCATCACTCTTGGGTCTTGGATCCGAGCTGGCACTTTACATACAGCTTCAAGGCTCGAGCTCCTCCCACTGCCATGATCCCTTGCTGCCATCTAACCCCTCGGATCGAGTTTACCCTATGCTAGAAAGCAGCTAAAGAAGACCTTGACCACTAGACAGGACATCTCCACATTTTCTAGATCCTATAGGACGGGGATGTTGGGAGAAATAGTGATGAATAGTGACATAGGATAACACAGATGCCAAGTTATTTTAAGTACATAACTCTTTATCTGATGTTAACCATGTCACTATTCCTCACTCTTGGGTTAGAGTCCCCAGCTACCCTAAATCCTGGGCGGCCTCATGGAAGGATATGTCAAAAAACGTGGAGCCGAAGGAAGCCCTGTTCCTGGATACAACATCAAGTTTGTAGTGGCTAACAAACGTGTGAGGAGAAGACCAGGTGGCTGCTGCATAAATGTCACCTATGGAAGGAATGATGGCAGAGAAAGGCAGCTGACATAGCCACTGACCTAGTAGAATGGGCTCTAATTGGCCTTTGTAAACACACTGCTTTGGACGAATAAGCATAGGAAATGCACGTCAAAATCCAATGAGAGGTAGTCACTTTGGACACCGCCTGACCTTTCCTGTTAAGACAGAGAATGCCACAAACACCTGGTCAGACTTGCAGAAGTTCTTTGCACTATCTAAACAGAAACACAGTTGTCTATGCACATCTAGCATGTGCAAGGGATATTACTCTGTTAGCAAAATTTGAGGAGACTGGCAATTGGACTGATTGGTTCAGATTCGCTTCTGTGGCAACCTTGGGCATGAATGATGGGTTAGTCTCAACAGCTACCCTATCTTTATCAAAAACCATGAAAGGTGGTTTAACAGAAAGAGCCTGCAACTCTGAAATCCTTTTAGCTGAGATTATGGCTATCAGAAAAGCAGTCTTCCATGGCAAGAATTTGATATCACATGTGGCAGCAGACTCAGACTCTGTATGAGAGATTGCAGCAAAAAGGGAAGATCTCAAGGGAGAGAAGAATCCTTGACAGGGGGTCGATGCAGAAAAAACCCTTTTAAAAAGACTTTGCATAAGCAAGAGGAGAAGGCCGGTTCCTCACATACATGAAGGTAGAAATAGCTGCTAACTGCACTTTGATAGTTGAAAAGCTAGCTCCATCCTGAAAAAGGAAAGACAAGAAAAGCAAGACATCTGAAATGGAAGCCAAAGTAGAATTGAGATTGCACTGTTTAGCCCAAACAGAAAACCATTTCCACTTGATGGCATAAATCATTCTAGTGGAAGCCTTCTCAGGGGCCAGGATAATGATCTTAATGGGAGAAGGTAGCCTGGGCTGATTCAGCATTAGTGGAAGTGGACAAACCATGCCGTCAGACGAAGCGTCTGTGGGTTGGAAATTGGAAGCTGAGAGGGATGGGAAATTAGATTAAGAATGCTTCAAGTGAGACAGAAGGGGAAACCACACCTACCAAGGCCAAAAGGGAGCAATGAGGATCAAAGTAGCCTTAAGGCTATGGGCTTTCTGTAGTACTCTGGGGATGAGAGGCAAGGAAGACTAGGCATAAAGGAGACCTGGGGCAAATCATGGACCAAAGCATCCCTGGGGGCCTTCACATTTTGGAGAATCAGGGTGAAATACCAGCTGCATTTGTGGTTGAGAGGGGATGCAAACAGATCACAGCTTGGCTGACCCCAATGAAGGAAGATCTCTTTCGCCACCGAGGGACTCAAAGACCACTCATGAGGAGTCAGAACAGCCCTGGAATGTGCAGTGAGTTGCAATGAGAAAGCACCCCAAGGATATCACCCATTCCCACACTCCCATGGCCTTGCAACAAAGCAGATATGAATGTTTACCCCCTGCTTTTTAAGGAACCAGACAACAGCCATGTCTGTGTAAACTGCAATGGTACCTGGAGGGAGGCTGTCCTTGTAACAGGAGGAGAACTGCCCTCAGCTTCAGGACATTCATATGCAGTTTGGTCTCTGCTTTGGACCACATGCCTTGGACCATCTGCCCCTGAAAATGTCCCCCACCCCAACAGGGAAGTGTCTGTGGTCACTGTGGTGCTGGGGGGGGGGGGGAGTATGGTCTGCCTGCTAGGAGATCAGGAGACCGAATCTACCAGAGATAACATCTGCACACCGGTGTGAGGCTGATCGGGGCTGACATTGGGTGAACCAGGGAAGACCACTGAACTGCTAGAGTCCACTGCAAAACACATGTAGAACCTGGCTAATGGCACTAGGTAGATCACCGCAGCCATGGACCCTAAAGCCCTAAGAACTACGTGGGCCCTAGGGATGACACAGTTCGAGAGGACACTGAACATGAGATCTGATGAGGTGTACCCACCGGGTTGAGAGTGCTGCAATCTCTGACAATGTGTCCAACTGAATCCCGATAAGCTCTAGGCTTTGGGACGGAGTGAGGCTGGATTTGGGGATGTTCACTGCGATACCTAGCTGATCAAAATGTTGTAGTAGATAGTGTGAGGCAGTGGCCAAACAATGCTTCATGGGACCTGTGAGGAGCCAGTTGTTGAGATAGGGAAACACCTGCAATCCTTGCAGTCTCAGGTGCGCTGCAACCACTGCCATGTACTTGGTGAATACCCGGGGGGTTGTGGTGAGACCAAAGGGCAGGGTTCTGAACTGGTAATGACTGGTCCCTACTCAAAAGTGGAGATGTCTCCTGGTACTCCTATTTGTATGTGATAGTACATGTCCTGGAGATCTATGGAGCTTGTCCAATCTTCCTTGTGCAACAAGAGTACGATGGACTGAACAGTGACCATCTGGAGCTTGGACTTTTTGACAGAAAAATCAAGTTTGCTAAGGTCCAGGATTGGATGCAGGTCCCCATCTTCTTTGGCACCAAAAAGAAGTGAGAGTAAGTTCTGGATTTTCATCCTGGTGGGATCTCTTGGATGGCTCTCTTTCAAAGAAGCCTGAGCATTTCTTCCTGAATTATCTCCCTCTGATGGTGTGGTGCATTGGGGAGATCTCTCTTGACAGGAGAAGGCTGGAAAAAGGGAACAGAATAAACCCTGGAGAACATGTTTAGCACCTAATGATCTTTTGCAATACTTGCCCAAGCTACAGGGTGCACGGACAAATGACCTCCAGGGCAAGACAGTTGGGAAGCACTTCAGGAACCCTGCTGGGGCTTCTCAGAGAAGGGTTCTCTGGAGCCCTGATTTTGCGGACCCCATCTCCCCCTGGGGCAGCGTCCGACACTGAACTCTCTTCCCCAACCTCTGGAGGAGGGCTTATCTTGATAATCCTGGAAGGTACACTGCGACTTAAAAAAAAAAAAAAAAAAAAAGAAGTTATGTACCTACCATAACGTTCCATGTTAGTTGTCTTCATCTCGCCTTCCTTCTCGCTGTTTGGGTTCGGAGCTGATCCTTGGCTCTGATGGGCCATCTTCTATAGCTCGAGAGCTGTTTACTGGCTCCAGGCTACCCCTTATCCCAGAATGCCCAGCGTCAACTACCCAGATCTCATTTGTGATAGTGCACACTAGACAAGTAGAGTAACCAGTTACTAAAACTGGCTGTCCAATACACCTAAACAAGGAAAGAGTTATAAATTACCTGGCATGTAAAGTAATAAAAGATGCTCAGCCAGTGAAAACAAAAGGGAACTTCTCACAATCCTCTAGGAAGGGGGAAGGAGGGAGGGATGCAAGAAGGAAGGCGAGATGAAAACAACTAACATGGAACGTTATGGTAGGTACATAACTTCTTTATGTTAAGTTGTCCATCTCGTCTTCGTTCTTGCTGTTTGGGACAGCGTCCCTAGCACCTAAAATTCCAGGTGGCTCATTGGAACAAACTCTTCAAAACAGCAGAACCAAAGTAAGCTCTGCTCCAGGAGACCATATCTACCTTGTAATGAAAGATAAAAGTGTAGGGGTTTGCCCAAGTGGCAGCTGCACAGATTGAGTCTATGGGCAACCTAGACTGAAAAGCTACAGAGGTGGCTAATGCTCTAGTGGAATGACCTTTTGGTTTAGCTGGTAGCTCTATTTCGTAACTGATAAATAAAGGCAATAGCATCAGATAACCATCTGGATAGGGTCACTTTAGAAACTGGAAGGCTTTGTTTGTTGAAAGCATAAGAAATAAATAACTGGTCTGACTTTCTTAGTTCCTTAGTTCTATGGAGGCAAAAACACAATTGTCTGTGTACATCCAATTGGTGGAGCTTGTATTCTGCCTTGTTGCTGTGATTAGGAAAGAAAACTGGGAGATCTATGGATCGATTTAAATTGTTCTCTGAGCAGACTTTAGGAATAAAGGATGGATTTGTCCTCAGAGAAACTCTGTCCTTGTGAAACACCAGGTAAGGAGGACGAACACATAGTGCTTGAAGTTCTGAGAAATGTCTAGCTGAAGTGATAGCAACCAGAAAAAGTGTCTTCCAAGAAAGAAATTTAAAAAAAAAAAAGCATGATGCTGCCGGTTCAAAGGGAGGCAAAATTAAGGAGGCTAAAACTAAACTGAGATCCCAAGGAGGGGGAGGATCTCTAACTGGGGGTCTAAGAAGAGATGTTCCTTTCATACAGGCTTTGCAGAGCTTATGAAACTTTATGCTAGAATTAAACATACCAATATGAAAATTAGAAATGGCAGCTAGTTGTACTCTAATGGTAGCGGAAGCCGCACCAGACTGAAAAAGCTCTGCTAGAAATTCAAGAATTTCATGGACTGGGGCTGAGAAAGGATCCAAATTTCTAGATTCTGCCCAGTAAGAAATTTACTAGTATAGGTTTTCCTCGTAGTAGACTTATGTGAGGAAACAATAATATCACGGACTGCTGGGGAGATGCTGGAAAGCCTGGCTAAGGTTGGAAGTGGAGTAACCAAGCTGTGAGCTGGAGAGTTTGAAGGGATTGGTGCAACCCGCCTGACTGGTGAATCAGAAGATCTGGAACCGGGTCCAGAATCCACGGCTGATCCAGAAGGTGGAGGTGTAGGAACGGGAACCATATTTGTCGAGGCCAATATGGGGTAATGAAGATCATTTTTCAACCCAACAATTTTGCTTTCTGTATGAGTCTTGGAATTGGGGAAAAGCGTAAAGGAGTCCCTGAATTACTAGTGGGGAGCCCATCCACCAAGAAAGGGGCCTTTTGCATGTTTCTGTGATCAGGATCATGTGAGACATGGGTAGTTCCGGGAAAGACCACTGCTTGAAAAGAAGCCACTGAAGAATTCTCATGTGCTAATAGTATAAGAAGAATGGCAGCTGCCATAGAGCCTAGAGCTTGGAGGACATGTCTGACTTGGACCCTTTTGCTCTGCATTAGAATTAACACTTGTTGACGAATAGTGGAAACTCTTTCCTGTGGTAATCTTGTAAACATTTCTTTTGTGTTTAATTCTGCTCCTATGTATGTAATAGACTGACAGGGCAACAAGGCAGATGTTTCGAAATTTACTATAATGCCTAGTTGAGTGCATGATGTGATTGTATAATCCCGTGCCTCTTAAGAGTTGACGCCTGGTGGTAGCAGTCAGGAGCTAATGATCTAGATAGGGAAACACCTGGAATCCTTGACGCCTCAGGTGAGCCGTGACTACTGCCATACACTTGGTGAACACCCTGGGGGCTGAGGTGGGACCAAAGGGCAGAGCTGTGAACTGGTAATGACTGGACCTACCCGGAAGCGAAGAAATCTCCCGGAGCATCTGTCCATCTTAATATGGTAGTACGCATCCTGAAGATCTATCGAGCACATCCAATTGTCCTGACCCAGAAAAGGGATTATGGACTGCAGTGTCACCATCCGGAACTTTTCTTTTTGTACAGATTTGTTCAATCTGCTGAGATCCAGTATTGGTCTCCAGTCCCCTGTCTTTTTTGGTACTAAAAAGAATCTTGAGCAAGTTCTGGATCCTAGTTGGTCTGCAGGGGATTCTTGAATGGCTCTTTTTTTCTAGCAGTCTTGAAACTTCTGTGACTGCTTGATCCCTTATAGATTGGGTGGGACATCTGGGATGGGCTTTTTAGATTCTATAGGGGATTGATGGAAGGGAATTTTGTAACCTTCGGATATGATGGATAGTACCCATCTGTCTCGTTATATTTTGCCAGGCTTTTGGGTACAGCGACCAGACTGCCTCCAGAAGTGAGCAGTCGGGCAACCCTTCAGGGATGCTGGAAGGGTTTGGCAGAGAAAGTTTCTCTGTCATCCTGGTTTTGCGGTGCCCCTCTGCCACGAGGGCGGCATCTGTTATTGTCGTTTCCTCCTCTGCCCCTGGGGGAAAAAAATCACCACGTGTTTCAGGCAAAGGTCCCTGGGATTTTCGGAACCACATCTTTCTGTTCTTCTGACCCTTGGGATGAGGTCTGGAAGAAGTAGAAAAATGGACTCCCACGGCACAGAGTCTTGCCTTCCTGTTCACACCTGATCAACGTGTCTCACCTGCAGCCCAAAGAGAAAGGAGCCATCAAAGGGAGTATTGGTGAAGGATGCTTGAAAGAGTTCTGCAAACTGACACAGCCGCATTCAAGCATGTCTCCTGAGAGCCACACCTGTCCCTGCGGCTTTGCTGACTCCATCGGCTGCATAGGAAATCAGCCTCATGTAGGAGTTAACTTTTTGTTATGTACTTACCATAACTTTGGATGTATGGGATTCATCTCGCCTACATTCATAACTGAGGAGTTCGGAGCCGATCCGTCGGCTCTGACTCTGCCACTATACACTAGAACGAAGTCTCTCATTGGCTGGGCTACCCCTTATCCCATAATGCACCACACCTACTTTCCCAGATCTTGTTTGTTCGCTTTCATACATATACAGGTACAGAACACATACCGATAACTGTAACCAACTAGAGCCCTTCCAGAGGAGAGCTCAGCAGGACCAATGTTTTTTCCAAATCCAAAAGGTAGGGGGAAGGAGGGTGGGTATGTATGAATGTAGGCGAGATGGATCCCATACATCCAAAGTTATGGTAAGTACATAACTAAAAGATGTAATGGGATCCTATCTCGCCTACATTCATAACTGATGGGACAGCGTCCCTAGCACCTAAAACCCCGGGTGGCTCACTGTAACACACTCCTGAGAACTGCGGAACCAAATGAAGCTCTACCTCGGGAAGCCACATCAAGCTTATAATGAGAAATGAATGTGTGTGGAGAAGACCAAGTAGCAGCCGCACAGATATCATCTATTGACACTTTGGAATGAAAAGCTACAGAGGTGGCCATAGCCCTGGTAGAATGAGCTTTGATTGGGAAAGGCAACTCTTTACCTGACTGGGATTAAATGAAAGAGATGCAATCCTTAATCCATTTGGCAATTGTGGCTTTGGCAACTGGAAGACCTAACCTATTCTCCGCAAAGGACACAAACAGTTGGTCAGATTTTCGAGTCTGAGTGGTCCTATCCAAGTAAAAACGCAGTTGCCTGTGAACATCCAACTGGTGGAAAATATATTCTGCTCTATTAGAAAAATTTGGGAAGAAAACTGGGAGCTCCAATGATTGCTGTATGCATAAAGGGGATGCTACCTTAGGCAAAAAGGATGGATTCATTCTAAGGGAAACTCTGTCTCTGTGAAAGATCAAATAAGGAGGGGAAGAACAGAGAGCTTGAAGCTCTGAAACACGCTTAGCAGAAGTTATTGCCACTAGAAAAGCAGTTTTCCAAGATAGGAATTTTATATCACAAGTGGCTGCCGGCTCAAAGGCAGTTAAGGAGGCCAGAACTAAATTTAAGTCCCAAGGGGGCACAGGATGAACCATAGGAGGTCTGAGGAGCCAGGCTCCTTTAAGAAAAGACTTGCACAGTCTGTTGGCCATTAAAGAAGGCTCTATAGCAACATAAAAATTAGATATAGCAGCCAGTTGCACTTTAAATGTGGAGACTGAAGAGCCAGAATGAAACAATGAAGCTAGAAATTCCAAGATCTGCGGTACCGGGGCCGTGAGAGGATCAATGCTTCGCTGCTGGGCCCAACAAACAAATCTTTTCCATTTGCTGGAATACAGCTTAACGGTAGACGGCTTGTGGGAAGAAGACAAGATGTGCATCACTTCCGAAGAGAAAGAGAAAGATCCCTAACTAAGGATGGAAGTGGAGTAGCCAAGCAGCCAGTCAGAGCGACCGGAGGGACGGATGAGAGTGTCCCGACGGATTGGATAACAGATCCGGCACTGGGTCCAGAATCCAAGGGCCCTGTACCATATACTTCTGAAGAAAGGGGAACCAAACCCGATGGGGCCAATGTGGGGCGACCAAAATCATGTGGCACCCGACATGGAGGGCCTTCTGAATCACCCTCGGGAGAAGGGGAATCGGGGGGAAGGCATAAAGCAGACCCGGGGTCCAATTGTGGGCTAGAGCGTCCCTGGGAGACTGTCCCTGAGAGGGTGTCAGAGTGAAGACCTCTCTGCACTTCGCATTGTTGGGGCTGGCGAACAAGTCACAACAAGGGAGGCCCCATTTGGCGAAGATCTGCGCAGCCACTCTGTTGAGGGACCACTCGTGGGGCAACAGGAGAGTCCTGCTGAGCCTGTCTGCAATCACATTGGCTTTTCCCGGAATGTGCGTGGCTACTAGGAAACGTCGACAGGCTATGGCCCAGTGCCATACTCTCATGGCCTCCCTGCAAAGGGGGTAGGACCTGGTTCCGCCCTGCTTGTTTATGTGCCAAACTACCGACATGTTGTCGGATAGAATCGCAATAGTACCTTGGGGGAGAGCATGATGAAGTGCTTGTAAAACCAGAAGCACCGCTCTCATTTCCAAGATATTGATGTGAAGGTGCGCTTCGCAATCCTGCCACGTGCCTTGGACAGACCTGTCCAGATAATGACCCCCCCACCCTATCTGGGAGGTGTCCATGGTCACTGTGGCAACAGGGGGCTGAAGGGCGAAGGGACGCCCCCGGTCCAGGTTGGACCGACAGACACCAACGGAGGTTCCGACGACAACTGTCTGTAATCAGAACCAGGTGGTTCAGGGGGAGTTCTTGGTATGACCATTGAACTGATAATAGCCATTGCAGCACCTGCATGTGCAACCTGGCTAACGGTACTAGGAGGATAGTTGCAGCCATCGAACCCAATAACTGAAGAATCTGTCTGGCAGGAATTCGAGATTTGGGTAACAAATTTTGGACCTGTGATTGTAGAATCTGAATTCTGTCTGATGGCAAAAATGCCCGCATCCTTTTTGTGTCTATCTCTGTGCCTATAAAAGTGATACGCTGAGATGGCCGCAGCACAGATTTTTTCCAATTGAAGGTGATTCCTAGTGAGAGACCCAAGGTTACTGTGGCCATCAGCGCTCGAATCAGTAGATGCTTGGAGGTGGCAGTGAGGAGCCAGTCGTCGAGATAGGGAAACACCTGGAATCAGAGACTTCTCAAGTGAGCTGTCACCACTTGGTAAACACCCTGGGGGCTGTGGTGAGACCAAAGGGCAGTGCACGAAACTGAAAGTGACTAGTTCCTAGGCGGAAGCATAAATAACTCCTGGACTCCTGACGTATCAATATGTGATAGTAAGCGTCCTTGAGGTCTATGGAGCACATCCAGACATCCTTCTCCAATAACGGGAGAATGGACTGAAGGGTGACCATCCGGAACTTGGACTTCTTCACAAAATGATTCAAAAGGCTGAGGTCCAAAATGGGCCTTACGTCCCGTCTTTTTTGGCACCAAAAATAATCTTAAGTTCCAGATCCGATCTGGTCGGCGGGGACGGGCTGGATGACCCCTTAGCTTAGCAGCTTTGAAACTTCTACGGCTGCCAGATCCCGTTGACTGGGTGGCACGTGCGGGATTCTCCTTGTAGGGGGAGGGGGCTTGAAAAAGGGGATGAGGTAGCCTCCGGTTACAATGCGAAGCACCCATTGATCCTTGGTTATCGATTCCCAAACCTGTGGGTGTTTCGCAAAACGACCCCCGACCGGCTCCGGAGAAGCACAGCCAGGCCACATCCTAGGGACGTTGAGGGTAGGAGGAACCACGAAAGGAGTCGCGGTCTCCAGAGTTACGGGGGCCTCTGCCACCTCTAGGGCGGCGTCTTCCTGAATCCCACCCCCGCCTCTGGAGGGGGGATCACTCTGAGTAGAGAAAACCTTTTGGGCTTTTTTGAACCACATTTTCTCTCCTCTCTGGCCCTCGGGATAAGGTCTAGAGGGAGCGGAAAAATGGGCCCCAACGGCAGTCGAGGTCTTTCTCTCCTGCTCGCACCGAGTAAGCGTGCCCTTCACCTTGGGTCCAAACAAGGAAGACCCATCAAGGGGGGCATCGGCAAGGGAAAACTTAAAGGCCTCTGCGAATGGACACAAGCGTAGCCAGGCTTGTCTCCTAAGAGCCACTCCTATGCCCGCTGCTCTACTCGCCCCCTCGGCTGCATAGGAAATGAGCCTCATGGAAGAGTTAACAATGGAAGTTAGGGTAGTCATCTGGGCGGTTACAGTCTGTGCTAACGCCTCAGGAAGGTTACCTGCAAGGGACTCTAACTCCTTGAGGAGGTCCCTTTGGAGCCTTGTAAAGTGACAAAGATAGTTCAGCGACCGCATGGTAAAGGTCGCTGAAGAAAGGGTACGCTTCCCGTACCTATCCATGCTCCTAGAATCCTTATTAGGAGGATGAATAGACGTCGAAGCCTCTGCCGCAGATGCCACCACCATAGCATCAACTGCGATGCCCTTAGTAAGGAATTCCTTCTGGGGGGGAGCTGAAAGGAACTTATTGGGCCTGGCAGGCACCGGTTCCGCCGTGTCAGGATGTTCCCACACCCTCCGAGAGATTAGGTCCAATAGCTCATCGAAGGGTGGAGACACCCAGGAGGAGGAGGGCTGGGCCCCGAAGGCCTTGAGGAAAACTGACTCCTCAGTGGTAGGGGGCTTTGGATTGCCAATCGCCTCTCTGTCTCAAAATCTCAAGGATATCCGAGAAAGAGACGTCATCAGAGGACGATTTAGGGGACCCCTCCGCATCATCGAGGTCAGTATCTGAAGTGACGGATTCATCTTGGGAATCAACGTGCTTCCTCTTACATAGTTTCTTCCTTGGGGGTTCATCCGAAGCAGACTCAGAAGGACCCCCCGGAAGAAGGGAACCCCCCAAAGGGGCATCTTCAGGCCCTGGGGCCCCACTGTCATGGGAAAGAACGTCTCCAGAGGCACCAGTACCCAGAACTTGGGATGGAGAGGTAGAAACCTGCTGAACCGGCAAGGTCATGGCCAGCGCACTCCTCATGGCCTCAAAAGCAGGCCCTCCAGACTCCGCGGAGGGCACTTGCTGAGAGACCACAGAGGTACCAGGAATGCCTGCGGCAGATGCTCAGAGGGGAAGACTGGGCATCGAAGAGGCGAGCTCTACAGTGTTGCCCTCGGCCCCTTGAAGACCAGTACCAAACCCTGACACCGAGGACAGGGTAGGAATGAAAGTCGGAGCAGAAAAACTCTGAGGGGGTCCCTGCTCCGACTGGACGATTCCGCTCCGTTCTACCTGCACCAACTCCAACGGCTCCAAGGGGGTCGGAGGAGGAATCAAGTGTATGGGAGGTGGAATCTGCTCCGAAGCCGCGTGGGCCGGAGCAGAGATCATTTTAGTAAAAGCTGGGGACTGGAACAGCCTCTGGATAACCCTATCCAAATCCGAATCAGATAACCTAGAGGATTTGGAAGAAACAGATTGGGGCCGAGAAGACTTCTGCCTCGGCTCCGATAAAGCAGGGGACCGGCTCTGAAAAGGTTCTAGCACTATCGGAGCCGAGACCGGGACCGGCTGCAACAGTGTCGGCGCCGAAGGAGGCTCCGGAGCTGAAGGGGAAGAGTCTGAGCTGCACACCTCCAACGGCTCCAAGATCAATGGAGCCGAGGAAGCTGATTAGCCTCTCGATGCACTCACCTGCGGCTCCGAAACCAATGGAGCTGAGGAGAGAAGCACAGAGGCAGACCCTTCAGCCATCGGCTCCGAAGCCAGTGGAGCCGAGGAAGAAGACGTTGAGCCTTGTTTCTTAGTTGTCGGGTCCGAAGGACTGGTCGAAGCCGGCAATCTATGCTTCTTAGGAGTCGGGTCCGACGGACTGGTCGGAGCCGACGATCTCTTCTTTTTGGAAGCTGGTGAAGAAGCTAAAGCTTCTTCAAAGGAAGGCTTAATCAGACCCCTTAGAATCAATTTGTTTTTTCTCTCCTGGAGAACCCTTGAAGAGAAAGCATGACACACTACAGGTAATCTTGTAAATGTTTGGGGCCTAAACAGTACACGCAGACAGCATGGCTGTCCGTAATAGACATCTTATAATTAAATTTTGCACATTTTTTGAAACCTGACTTTTGTTCCTTGGACATAGTGACAAGAAAAGTACAGGTAACTTACAATAAGGCCAAAAAACAGTAACTGGAAAAATGGGCTAAAGCCCTCTAACTTAAACGGGCTTAGCCCGACACAACAGGTGAAAAATACAGAGAGAGAACTACACGGGCTAAAGCCCTCCAACTTAAACGGGCTTAGCCCGAAACTAATTCAGTCACACCACAAGAAAAACAAAAGATAAGCATACAATAAGGGCAAGAGCCCTCTAACTTAAACGGGCCTTGCCCGGTAGACAAGTAGCGCGAACTAGAAAGACCAAAAATTAAATTTTCACGAATCTAAACACAAATGCTCACAAAGCTGTTAAAACAGCTGTTTGTTGAAATACTGACAGAAACCCTAGTCAAAAACGACCCAAAGGTCAAGAAAAAATCATTTCGCTCCAGCCAAGTCGAGACCACGTCAGTCTTGAAAAGCGGCAAACGAGATCTGGGGAAGTAGGTGTGGTGCATTATGGGATAAGGGGTAGCCCAGCCAATGAGAGACTTCGTTCTAGTGTATAGTGGCCGAGTCTGAGCCGACGGATCCGCTCCGAACCCATCAGTTATGAATGTAGGCGAGATAGGATCCCATTATATCTATGGAATTAAAAGTCGCAAGCTGAGAAGCTACTTTGGCTGGTGTTCCCTCAGCTGTAGGATCTTTAAGGGCATCTCCAAGCTCTTTCAGGAGATCCCTTTGAAGACGTGTAAAATGGCATAGATAATTCAGGGAACTCACTGAAAAGGTCGCTGAAGCAAACATTTGCTTTCCATATCTGTCCATCATCTGAGACTCTCTGTTCTGAGGATGAACAGGTCTCTGCTAACTCTTTCTTGGTGGTTGCTGCTACCGCCATGGCATCAACGGGCACACCTTTGGAGAGGAATTGCTTGTCCTGGGAGGCTGTAATAAATTTATTTGGTCTCCTCGGAATAGGTTCCACAGAATCTGGAGCTGACCAAGCCTTTCGAGCCACTACAGACATGACTGGATCGAAAGGAGGAGATACCCAGGAGGTGCAAGGTTAGGAACCGAATGCATCCAGGTGTACAGACTCATCCTCAGTACGGGCTAGTGAAGTCCAGTCCCACCTCTGTCTAAGCATTTCAAGGATGTCCGAAAAGGAAACATCTTCAGATGGAGACCTTGGGGACCCTTCCGATTCATCCATGTCTGTATCTGAAGTGACACACTCAGGGGAGTCTATGTGCTTCCTCTTGCACTTCTGACCACTCGGAGGAGCCTCCCTGGAAGAAGGAGAGGCTTTGGAAGAGGAGGGATCACCCAATGGGGTTTCCTGGGGCATAGGTTCCCTACGCTTGGGAACTGGAGGAGTAGAGGTTGGCACAGACACCATGGGGGATGGAGCTGTCTTGGGGGACAGCACACTTCACATGACCTCGAAGGCATCCTGACCCCTAGGCAAAGAAAGTTATGGCTCCGAAGAAACAGGAGCCTTTCTCCGCGTCGAGGATGATGGCTCCGAGGCCGATGTTGGAGCAGAGCTCGATGTTGGAGCAGAGCTCACATGCGCTGAAGCTCAGAGGGGGAGAACGGGGTTGGACAAGGGTCCGATGCCACTCCCCCCCCCCCCTCGGAGCCGATGAGAGCCTCGGTGCCCAGATCCCTCAATAGAAGGCAGAATCGAGATGATCGGAGCAGACGTTGTTACCGAAGGAGAGATGATGATCGGCACAGACAGTTCTACTACCTGCAGATCCATGGTTTCAGTCTCCGAGCTAAATGTAGTCGGAGGAGGAATAGAAATAGAGGCGGATGGAGCAGATAACTGTTGAGGTGGGCTGGACAGAATTTTTGCCAGTGCCTGTGACTTAAGCAACCTATTTACTACTCTCTCCACAGCAGGATCTGATAATCTAGAGGATCAAGAGGAGTGGGAAGAATGATGGCTACTTTCACTCTGTAATAAAGGTGACTGAGGTACCAAGTGGATGGACTCCAAGGATGGAGACCTCAGTCTCTTATGGCTCCGAGACGGCTCCGAAATAGCAGATGGAGCAGACGGAGGTTGTCTTGTCGGTGCCAGCAGGTACCAACATACTTGGTTGGTCAAGTAAAGGAGTTGGCTCCGAAGGTGAAGCCGATGGCTTGACAGACTTAGGGGATTTCGTTGGCTGAGTACTTTTAGCCGGAGAATCCTGAGGCTTCAATAATCCCCGAAGGATTAATTTGTTTTTGCGCTCCTGCAGGACCCTTGGACTAAAAGCGTGACATATAGAACAGGAGTCCTGCAGGTGAACAGCACCCAAACAATATACACAACTAGTGTGCCCATCTGTCAAAGACATTTTCTGACAGCATGAGTCACACTTTAAGCCAGATACCTTGGTATCTTTAGACATTAGAGGAACAAAAACCGCAACAATAATGAAAAGCTATACTACAAAAAACAAGAACAAAGAAGACTTTTTTTTTTTTTGTTACAGTTAAGTAATAGAAGGAGCGCCTCTAATTTAAATGGCTATCCGGGTGGGGTGGGGGGTACTCTCTAATTTAAACGAGTTCAAGGGAACAGACAGCCTGAGAGATATGGAGCGATAGCCAATAAAGCTAAAATACACAAAAATGCAATAAGGGATAAAGGAATATTATCTAGACAAAAAAATAGACAAATACTTGACAAACTTTCAAGAATAAACAACAATATACAATAGAAAAAAAGATTATACTAAGCCTGAGCCAGTAAGGAAGCAACCTCGCAGCTGAAGCAGCAAACGAGATCTGGGTAGCTGACGCTGGGCATTCTGGGATAAGGGGTAGCCTCGAGCCAGTAAACAGCTCTCGAGCTACAGAAGATGGCAGAGTTGGAGCAGAGGATCAGCTCCGAACCCAAACAGCAAGAACAAAGGTGAGATGGACAACTTAACATCATATCTTCCTACTCCTCACTGCATCTTGGAAAAGGAGTGTTGAGGGGTGGAGAATCTTATTCCTGCAGTTGACAAAGTCTTGCCATCCTGCTCACTGTGGGCAAGAGTTTTTGACTGAAGGGCCAAACAGGGTAGAGCCATCAAAAGAGGTGTTGGTGAAAGACACCTTGAAAAACTCCACAAATCCACAAAGGTACAGCCAGGCATGACATTGAATAGTGATGCCTGTGCCGGCTGCTCGAGAGGCTCCTTCCATCGTGTTGGCAATTGGCCTAACTGATGAATTAGCCAGGGAAGAAAGTGTGGATAGTTTGGGGGACACCTTGCTTAGTTCTTCAGCCAGGAGTACCTCAGAAAGGGATGTGGTAAGCTCCTTGACTAGGTCCCTTTGAAGTTGGGTGAAATTTGCCAGCTGAGCGCATGCAGCCCAAAGGTGGCCGAGGCAAAAACACGCTTTCCATGACTGTCAATCGCCTGGGACTCACAGTTGGGGGGGGGGGATGGACAGACATGCTCTGTTTCACCAGCTCCTTCTTGGTGACTGCTACCACAATTGCACCAACTGGCACTCCTTTAGACCAAAACTGCTTGTCGGAAGGAAGGCTAAGGAACTTGTCAGCTTGTTTGGGGACAAGCTCCACTGTATGCGTCTCCTTCCATGCCCTGCTGGTGATGAGGTCAAAGAGTTCATCTGCTGGAGGGGACACCTAGGAGGTAGATGGCCCAGTCCGAAAAGCCTTCAGAAAAATGAACTCCTGAAAGGACAGGGGGGAGGGAAGAAAAACCACCCTTAAGCTTAAGGATTTCCAAGATGCCCCTGAAGGAGACATCCTTGGGCGAAGACCTCTGAGACCTGTCCCTTGGGCGAAGACCTCTGAGACCTGTCCCCTTCATCAAAGTCCATATTCTCAGTGAGTGACTTGGCAGGGGAGTCTAAGTGTCTCTTTTTGTATGACTATCTGAGGAACCTCCTCCAGGGGTGGTTTGGGGGAAGACTCTGAAGAGTGGGGGACCTCGAGTGGGGCAGCTCCCACCTAAAGGCTAGTTCAAGAAGGCTGACCAGGACAGAATGAGTGGGGTCTGTAAGACGGGGCTGAGATGGATCCTTAAAGACCAGGGAGGAAGCTGTCTGGGAGGAAAAGGTCTGCTCTATGACCCAGACTTCCAAAGGACTGGACAATGCTCCATCTGCACTCTAGGTAGGAAGGCCCACCTGGGGAGAAGGACTGGAGCAGGCCAGAACCTCCGGACAGCACTGGCCCTGAGCTGTTGAGGGCCAAAGCACCATCTGGTACAGATTCCCAAGCTACCCTACAGGGAATTGGGTGGTCTCAAGGAAGGACATTCCTGAGTATGGCAGAGCCAAATGATGTACAAACCCAGGACTGCACATTTAACTTGTAGAAAGAAACAAAAGTATGAGATGATAACCAAGTTGATGCAGCACATGTCACTAATAACCACTTGTTTTGCAAATGCTGTTGAGTTTGCCATTGATCTGATAGACTACGCCTTAGGCTTAGATTGTAAAAATATACCCTCGGAGTTGTAGACAATGAAATGCAATCTGCTAACCATCTTGAGAGGGTAATCTTATACACAGGCTGACCCAGATGTTTCTTAGAGGATATAAATAGTTGATCCAAATTTCTGACAGCCTTACTAAGTTGGAGACATGTATACACATCTAAGGTGTAGAATATACATTTTCTATGAAAGAAGCTTTATATCTATGGATGCTGTTGATTTAATGGGCTTTTAGGTTAGAGACTGAAAAAACGTGACATCCCAGGGAGGGATTATATGGTGAACTGGGGGTCTCAATAAAAAGATTCCTCTAGAAAGGCTGTTCCTCTAGAAAGTTTGAGGAAAGCAATGGAATCACTGTTGAGCCCTATGTGAAAGTTTGATATGGCTGCTAACTGTACTTTAATTGCGGAATAACTTGACCCAGCCATGAATAGTTCTGAAAGAAATTACAAAAATTTGGAAGAAGTGCTTAAAAAGGGATCCAATCAGTTTAAAGTGACCCAGATGGAAAAATGCTTCCATTTGCACTTTTAAATCTTTTTTGTTGAGTTTCTTTGAGAGGAAGATATGACATGGACTACCAGGGAAGAAAGCCTGGCATCTCTGGCAATTTTAAGAAATGGAGAAACCACGCAATTAGCTTTAGGGTTTTGAGATTCAGTAGAGGTAGCTCAGATGGGTGTGTTTGGAGATCGGTGAATGGAACAGAACCCATGGTGACTGAATTAGGTGAGACCAAAGAAAAGGGAAGCATACCTGCTGAGGCCACAATGGAGAAATGAGGATTACCCTGATCTTGTATTTCATTGCTTTCTGAAAGAACTTTGTGATAAGAAGTATAAGTGGAAAGGTATAAAGGAGACCTGGGGGCCAAAGATGGAATATAGCATCTATCAGGGACTCTACCTGTGGATGGATGAGGGCAAAGTAAATTCTGCATTTGTTGTTCAGGTATGAAGCAAAGATTACAGCTAGGTAGGCCCCCAATGGGTGAAAATCTCTGTTGCCACTGTTTTGTTGAGAGACCACTTGAGATAGTAGAATAGTTCTGCTCAGTTTGTCCACTCGGATGTTGGATGCCCCAGTTATGTGCATTGCAACAAGAAAGCGGTTTGAAGACATTGCCCACTACCAGATTCTCACAGCTTCTGGGAAAGGAGGGTACAATTGTGTTCCACCATGTTTGCTGATGTACCAGACCACTGACATTGTCTGAGTGTACAGCAATCACTTTCTTTGGCAGATGGTCCTGAAATGTCTGCAACGCAAGCAGGACCACTGTTAACTCCAACACACTAATGGGAAGTTTGGTATCTATCATAGACTATGTTCCCTGGACTGTTCTCCCGTCAAAATGCACCCCCCCCACCTCAGAAAGGAGGCAACTGTGGCCCTTGATATTGGAAGATGAAAGTCTCCCCATAACTACTGAGTCAGATGAAATCCACCACAAAATACAGTTCTGCTGATCTGAGCGAGTCACTCTGTAGTGAAGGGAAAGTACAGTTGTGTACCTACCATAAATGTAGATGTTAGAGTGTATTCACTGTTGCAGTCATTACACTTGGGTTATCCTGCTGGCAGGCTACCCGCAGTCGGCCCGAGTTCCAATGTCTAGGTCCGGTGTCGGTTGTTGTCGCCTCTTCCCTGACGTCAGTGCGCCAGGGGTATAAAAGACGTAACAGACACCATTTTCTTCAGTTTTTCTTGCCCCGGATGTCAGGTGCTCCCAAATAGGAAAGGCTGGAAAAATTTATGCCAAAAAACATGCATGTACTAAAGTAAACATTTCCTTCATCTACAAGCAAATATACCACATAGGTTGTACAGAGTTGAGAAATACAGAAAAAATCACAGCAATGAAAAGGGGGATGGTGGGTGGCTAACCTGGACTGCAACAGTGAATACACTCTAACATCTACAATTATGGTAGGTACACAACTGTACTATGTTCATTGTGTTTCACTGTTGCAGTCATTACACTTGGGTTGAATCCCAAAGCTGAGGTTGGGTGGCTTGGCCTAAACAGGATTAGGAGAGGCTACCACGCCCTACAGATCTGCAGTGGCAACGCCTGCTCTGGATTTAGAGTAGAGAGAGGTAAGTGGTAGTGCTTGGTGAAAGTGTGCACTGAACTCCAGGTTGCAGCTTCTAAAATGTCTTTGGTTGGTACTCCTCTGAGAAAGGCTGCTGAAGTGGCTGCTGCTCTAGTAGAATGTGGCCTAATGCCCTTAGGCACTGATTTGCCATGTTGTGCATAGCAGAAGCGAATGCAGTGTCCTATCCATTTTGAAATTGTCTGCTTTGAGATAGGCTTTCCTTGTGATCCTGCAGCTACAAACAGTTGCTCAGTTTTTCTGAAAGCTTTTGTTTTGTCCAAGCAGAATCATAGTTGTCTGTGTATGTCCAAAGTGTGCAGAAGTCTCTCCCCTTTATTCTGGGGATTTGGATAGAAAGTTGGCAAATGAATGGTTTGGTTAAGAGCCACACTGGAGACCACCTTTGGCATAAATGTTGGGTTTGTCCTTAGAGAGACCCTGTCCTGATGAAAAAAGATGAAAGGTTCCACTGCCATTAATGCCTGTAACTCAGACTCTTCTTGCTGAAGTTATTGCTAGGAGCAGAGCAGTTTTCCATGGTAAGAATTTTATAGCAGCTGTGTTGGCTGGTTCAAAAGGAGGCAGTGTGAGCTTTTCTAAAACAAAATTGAGGTCCCAAGCAGGAATTGGTGCTCTCCTTGGGGGGGGGTCTTATGTTCCTTGCCCCTCTGAGGTACTGCCTTAGTAGTGGATGTGAAAAAATAGGAGGTTCCGTATTGTAATGAGCTGAAATGGCAGAGGCATGGTTCTTAATAGATGAGGAGGATAGGCCTTTGTCCAGCACCTCAGTTAGGTATTGTAAAATCTGAGGTATATTTGGAACTAGTGGTTCGAGTCCTTGTGCCTGGTTCCAAGCACAGAATCTCTTCCATTTTTCTGCGTAAGATTTCCTAGTGCTGGGCCTCCTGGCTTCTAAAATGACATCCATAACAGCTTTAGAGAGAGGTTTGGTCTGAGTGGCTATATTACCTGCATTCAGCCAGATTTAAGGTTCTGAGTTGACTGTGTAGAATCTGGATTGTTTTGTTGAGTCAGAAGATGAGGAATTTGAGGCAAAGGCCAGGCTGGGCTTTGAGACTAGCTCTTTAGGATTGGGTACCAGTGCTGGCGTGGCCAGTCTGGGGCAATCAGGATCATTTTTGGCTTCTCGTCTGACTTTTAGGAGCACCTTGGGAAGAAGAGGCAGTGGAGGGAAGGCATAAACTGTCAGGGTTTTCCAGCTGAATGAAAGAGCATCCACTTTCCATGCTTGTGAGTGGCAAGTCCTTGTGCAGAATTTCTGTAGTTGGCAGTTGTGAGAGGAGGCAAAAAGATCTGTCTGGGCGTCCCCATTTCCTTGTTATCATGCTGAAGACCTGTGGATTTAGTTTCCATTTGTGTGGATCCATGAGATTTCTGTTTAGTCTGCCAGTGTATTTTTCGTGCCTGGCAGGAATTGTGCCTGTAGATGTACTTGATAGGTCAGTGCTGTGTTCCACAAGTCCTGGCTTGCCTGCAGAGGGGGTAGGAATGTGTGCCCCCTTGCTTATGTACCACATAACGGTGGTGTTGTCCATCTTTAGTAATAGTTGTCCTGGATGTAGTAGATCCTTGAAGGCTGTCAGGACATTCTGTACAGCTAGCATCTCTTTTTGATTGATGTGAAGATGCAGTTGTTCCTTGGGCCACGTGTCCTGAATACATTTTCTTGCCATGTGCCCCCCAGGCATAATCCGATGCATCAGTTGTTATTGTCTGCCTGGCTGTGGGTAAGGTGAAAGGCTGTCCCCTTGTTGTAGTGACAGGCCCGGGACCACCACCGAAACTCCTGTTGTAGACAGGGAATTATAGTTATTATTGTATCCAGGCTGTGGCAATGTTGAGTTCAAACACTTTTTAGATACCATTGTAGTTTCCTCATATGCAGTCTTGCATATGGAATTAGTAGAATGCAGGATGCCATGAAGCCCAGGGCCTGCAGAACTTTTCCTGCAGGGAGCTGGGTCTTTGTTGCCATCATCTGAAAGTAATGAGTCAGTTGCCTTTGTTTGTCTGGCGTGAGATAAGCCACCTGGGCAGTTGCATGTAAGCTTGCACCCAGGAATATTATCTCTTGAGGGGGCACTAGTTTTGATTTTGTTTTGTTTACTGTGTACCCTAGGCAAATTAATAATCTTTTTACAAACGCCAGATGTTTTAGTAGAATGTCCTTGCTCTCTATTTGAATAAGGCAGTCGTCCAAGTAGGGATATATTTGAATTCCTCTTTGTCTGCAAAATGCAATTACTGGTGCCAGGCATTTTGTGAAGACCCTAGGTGCAGTAGATATGCCAAAGGGCAGTGCAGAGAATTGGTAATGCATTGAGCCAGCTATGAGTCTGAGGTATTTTCTGCAAGATTGTCTGATTGGGGCATGCAGGTATGCCCTCCTTGAGTTCCAAAGTAACTAGCCAAGCCTTCTTGCCCAGCATGGGTAGAAGTTGCTGCAGTGTTAACATTTTGAATTTTGGAACATCCAGGAAAGTATTTAGGATTGACAAGTCCAGTATTGGTCTCCAGGCTTTGCCCTTTCTGGGTACCAGGAAAAGTCTGGAGTAAAATCCTTGCCCTTGTTCTTGCTGTGGTACTCTCTGAATAGCTCCCATGTCCATGAGAGCAGTAATTTCCTTTTGCGCCTCTGCCCATTGGTTTTGTGGCAGGTCTGGCATACCTTTTGATTTTGGAAGGGTGTGAAAGTGGAACCTGTAACCCTGAGAAACGATATTCAGTACCCATTTGTCCTGGGTGATTATGTGCCAATTTTTTGCAAAAAGTGCTAGCTTTCCCCCTAGGGGTGCTGCCAAAAGGTAAGTGCTTGGCCTTTGTAGAGGGAAGTCATTGGGACTGTTTCCTATAAGGCAGTGATTCGTCTTCTCCTCCTTTGGGGGCAGAAGCACCCCATTGTTTAGGTCTGTAGGAGCCTTGGGGCTGAGATCTACCTCTTGGGCGTCTGTATCTGCCTCTTTGTGGCCTGTCTGACACCTGAAAGGACCAATTTTTTGAAGGCCAGTTTCTGCTAAACCTATGTGGTTGAACCTGTAAGAAATCCTTTACTGTCTGCATAGATTTTGCTTTATCCTCCATTTTAACACCTCTTCTGCCTTAACACCAAACAAAGTATCATGCTGTAGTGGAGCATCCAATAATTTTACTTTAACATGTTCAGGTAAACTTTGTTCTTTCAACCAAGCATGCCTTCGAATGACAGAGCCTGTAACTGCGGCTCTGCAAGAAGCCTCTAATGAGTCAAAACCACATTGCAGAGTATGTTTTCCCACTTGTTCAGTTGCATGCAATAATTCCTGCATTTCCTTATTGTCAGGACTTAGAGTTTTGTAAGCATTTTCTGTTTTAACAAAGACATGAGATACTGTTGATATTTAAGCATGTGAAACTGGCAGTTTAAAGCCCTTACAGCTAAAGTAGCTGAAGTGTAAACTTTTTTCCCCCACCTATCCAGAGCTCTAGAATCCCTATCAGAGGGAACATGCTTTTTTGCAGTGGAAGCCTTAACCCTTTTGGGACCCTGAGAAATTGTTTCTGGGTCAGCAGCAGGGTTTTTATAAAGAAATTTATGAGAGTCAGGGACCCTGTAACACCCATCTGGCTTGACTGGTGCAGGGGGGTAAAGAATCAGGAGACAGACTGGATTCAGAGAAAACATCAACAATATCAAGCACATGGGGGATAGCCAGGGGCCTGTGCTGAGGCAGTAAAAGAAAGTCTCAGAGTCTTTTCTTGGATTCTGAATAATCCTGGCTCTCCCAGTGGAAATGCTCCCTCATGGTGTGCAGAGTTTCCCCAAAAGAATAATCCTCAGGTGGAGAGGCTGAAGGTATAGCTTCTTCAGCATCAGAGTCAACATAGGGAGGGGAGAGAATAGCCCTGATCTGAAGAGGAATCAGAGGAAACAGAAACCTGGTCAGAGGAGTCAGTCAGTGTCTTGCCTAGGCCTTTTATCAGGAGGGAGATTGGAACCCCTGGTCAAAGTAATTAAGTCTTCGGCCATTTTAAGCATCTGTTTCTTTGGCATGGATGACTGTCCAGGAGAATGTTGTACTTGTTTCCTTGTCTTTAATGGCGTCTTTGACCGTGCCTTGGCTGCAGCAGTGGACTTAATAGTAAGCTGTAAAGGTCTGAAAACACCCTCAGAAGCCGATGCCTGCTCAGCGGCTCCGGACCCATCTGAGGGAATAGTTTCCGTAGGCCCAATACCTTGAGTATACAAAGGCTTAGTTGTCTCCCAGTGGGAGTCAGATACGGCCTGTGGCTCTGAGGTAGCAGGTGTCAGGGGCTGCGAAAGCGCCTCACTGAGAACCGGCGACTGGCCTAGAAGAGGCTTCGTTGTGGGTTTTGGACCTCAGATGCCTGTCCTTTTCCTTGTCTGAGTTTTTTATGAATTCCGGTCGTCGGTTGTTCTGACGACATTATATATAGTTAAACCTTCGGCCAAAGTAATGTAAAGCAAACTCAAACAGACGCTCAATAGTGCGTTTGTTGAATCTAGCACAAAACCGACAACTAGTAACGTCGTGGTCAGGGCCTAAGCAAGGAATACAGTAAGAGTGAAAGTCCTTAGGTATTTGCTTCCCACAAGAAATACAACTGTTAACTTTTACTGACATCGGTCTGGAGCAAGAAAAAGTTTCCCCAATGGGGTACTTAGCTTTATTGAAGACTTTGGTTCTGAAACTCTATTTCGAAAATCTCAGGAGTCAGCCGACCGGCACTTGCGAACTGCTTTTGCTTTGGGCACCGCGCGGCAAGAAAGACTGAAGAAAATGGCGTCGGTTGCATCTTTTATACCCCTGGCGCACTGACGTCAGGGAAGAGGTGACAACAGATGCCGGACCTAGACTTTGGAACTCCAGAAGCCTGCCAGCAGGATAACCCAAGTGTAATGACTGCAACAGTGAAACACTATGAACATCAGTGTTTTTGTGACCACTGCAAAGCTATCATCCACTGTAAAACTCTCATGTGATATCTGCCTAGGAGAACCATCACTACAGAGGAAGACATTAGACCTAGGAGGCGTAATACCAGTCGAGCCTGGGGTCTGGGATGATTTATCACCTGGTGAGCTACTGTTCTGATTGATTTGACTCATGTTGAGAGAAGTTTTGCTGTCTGATGTATACAGTCTATGTGGGAACCTATGAATTCTATGGACTGAGTAGAAGCTTGTTCTTGTTGGTGTTTACAGAAACACCCAGGTGAGCTGTCAGTTGTAATAGGAATGAAGGATGCACTAGAAGGAGATCTCTGGAGGTTCCAGTTAAAAGCCAATCATCTATATATGGGAAAACTTGGATCCCTCAGAGCCACACGCTCCAGGCATCTAAACCTTGTCATCATAATAAACAAAACATGCTGGAGGGATAGGTTCCTGACCCAGAGACTCCCCAGACTATGGAATAGACTGTCCATACATGTCAAGCAGAGCGCCTCTTTGGCCCTATTCAAAAGGAACCTTGACGACTGGATGGGAGAAAAGAAATTCACCCTGGGGATCACGTCAGTCACCCTGCTAGACAGGGGTCCAGGAAGTAAATAGTGTGGGAAGAAATAGCCAGGAAATTGTTATGGCTAGGCTTGTATAGGCTCTAGGGCTGATTACAAGGTTCATAGGTTGGTACTAGGTTATCTGAGATAGGGTGTCACAGCTGCCATTAAACACCCACGAGGTTGCGGTGAGACCAAAAGGCAGCACTCTGAACTAATAATGACGGACTCCCAGATGAAAACAGAAGAATCTTTACGACTGCTGCTAGATCTTGATATGACAGTAGGCATTCTAGAGATAAACAGAAAGCATCCAACTGTCCTTCCTCAGCACTGGACTGTAAAGTGTCCATCTGGAATCTTGTCAGTTTTACAAACTGATTCAGACTGCTGAGATCCAAAATTTGTCTCAAGTCTCATGTCTTTTTTGGTAGTAAAAAGAACCTTGAATAGACTCTGGATCCTAGCTGGTCTTGGAGGACTGGTTAGATGACTCCTGTCCAGCAACTTTGAAACTTCTATTGTTGCAGATTCCAGGGTGGAGTATTGGGTATCAATTCTTTTGTCACTGGGGTTTCCAAAAAGGGTACTGTATAATCTCTGGTAATGATCCTTAGCACCCAAGAATGTGAAGTTACATTTTGCCAGGCTAAAGGGTGCAAGGAAAATTGTTCCCAAACTGCCTCCAGACGTCAGCAGTCAGGCAAGCGTTCAGGGATGCTGATAAGGTTTCTCAATGAATGGCCCACAGAAACTTTGGTTGTGTGGACTGCATCTGCCTTACGGGAGATGCCTCAAGGAATTACCTCAACCTCTGTCTCTGCATCTCGGAGGCCTATCCCCAGAACTGTTCTGATGAAAACCTTGAAATTTTTTGAAGCACATTTTTCTTTCCCCTTTTGATTTCTGGAGAAGGATCTCTGAGGAGCTAACAAACTGATTCTAATTGAAGGCAAGGTCTTACTGTCCTGTTCACTCCTGTTAACAGTATCAGTATCCTCGACTTTTGGCCCAAATAAAGTGGAGCCATCACAAGAGACATTTATGAAGACATCTTAAAGCTTTACCCAGTATCACAGAGCTGCATCTACGCATGACATCTCATAGTAATTCCTGTACCGGCTACTCCAACTATGCCATCTGCTGCATTAGATAGCAGTTTCATGGCAACATTTGGTGATGACTTACGGTAGACAACTGGGTATCCAGTTTTTTTTTGGGATATCAGATGGTAAGTGACATCAGGGAATTTGAAAGTTCCTTAATCAAATCCCTCTAGAAATATGTCAGGTAAGCCATGTAAGTTCAGTGCACAAAAAGAAAAATTTGCTAAAGTAAAAGTCCATTTCCCCAGCCTGTCCAATACCCTAGATTCTCTGTTAAAGAGATGAACACAGGAACTCTCATTGGTCAGTTCTTTTGTTTGTTTTTTTTTTTGTTTTGTTTCTTTTTTTGTGACTGCTGCGACCCCCATGACATCTACAAAGGGACCCTTAAGCCAAGTGTTTTCTTTCTTTAGGGACAACTAAAATTATGCCCAGTTTCTTTGGAATGGGCTCTGCCACATCAGACTCCTTCCAGTCTTTCAGAGTAATGAGACTGACTAAGGCATTGGGAGGAGAAACCACCCAGGAAGTTAAAGAGCTGTCCCCAAAGGTTTTGAGAAACACCAGCTCATTAGGAGTTTCACTGAACCATACCCCCTCTGCTTCATCAATTCAAGGATGTCTCTAAAGGAGACCTCTTCGGACAGGTACCTTGGGGAGCCTTTCCCCTCATCAGAGTCAATGTCTTCAGTGACAGACTCGGAAGTGGTGCCAATATGCTTCCTCTTGCAAATCCTCTTCCAGGGAATCTACCTTGGGAGTCCTGAGGAGGACAAACTGGAATCAGACGTGGGACTCGAATGTTGAAGTCTCAAAGACTAACAGACCCATTTGTTCCTGTATACCAGAATGTGAGGAAGTATGTGCTTCACCCTCACCAGCAACATGTTTAGCCAAGGTATTTTTTTATATTCTTCTTAATGTCACAGACATGTTCAGCTGTGTATTCCCTTAAATGTCAGGTTACATACAGTTAAGTCATTCTATGCTGTGCAGTTAGCCTAATGACTGAATGTGTAAACTTGCTTATTTACAGGTTGACTGCAACAGTGAGCAATAAACAACTGATCTTCACAGACCTATATGAATATGAATAAAAGTACAGTTTTGTACCTACCATAAATGTAGATGTTCGAGGATTCCATTGCTGCAGTCCTTACTATTGGGTATAGTCCGCATCCAGTCGGCCCGAATACCAGAGTATAAGGCTGACGTCGGTCAGGGCGCATTAGACTGACGTCAGTACGTCAGGGTACTAATGCGCATGACCGGCGTCATATCCTCAGTCTTTTCTTGCCCCAGATGTCAGAAGACCCTAAAAAGACAAGGCCCAAAATACCTGCACCAAAACATGAACAATATATACAAAAATATAAGCAGGTAAACTCACCTACACAACCACCCCTAAACACAGAGGGGAAGGAGGGAGGGTAAATTGGACTGCAGCAATGGAATCCTCGAACATCTACATTTATGGTAGGTACAAAACTGTACTATGTTCTTCGTTTTCCATTGCTGCAGTCCTTACTATTGGGTAGAATCCCAAAGCAGAGGTAAGGGAGGCTGGCAAATCATAAAGAAGCAGGAGCTGACAACATGCCTTGCAAAACAGCTGTGGCAAAACCAGCCCTAGACTTAGAGTAGATAGGAAGGTGATAATGCTTAGAGTAAGTATGCACTGAACTCCAAGTAGCTGCTTCCAAAATATCCTTAGTTGCCACCCCCCTTAGAAATGCTGTTGAAGTGGCAGTAGCCCTAGTGGAATGAGGCCTAATCCCAGCAGGAATCTCCTTGCCATGATGGGAATAACAAAATGCAATGCAAAAGCCAATCCACCTAGAAATAGTTTGTTTTGACACAGGCTTGCCCTCAAGAACTCAAAGCAAAAGAAACAAACAACTGCTGAGACTGCCTAAAATCCTTAGTCCTGCTTAAGTAATAACGCAATTGCCTGTGTACATCTAAAGTATGCAAAATCTTTTCCCCTTTATTTTGGGGGTCTGCATAAAAAGTAGGCAAATGAATAGTTTGGTTTAAAGCCACACTAGAAACCACTTTAGGCATAAAGGAAGGATTAGTGCGTAATGATACCCTATCCTTATGGAAAATCAAAAGGGCTCGACTGCCATAAGGGCCTGCAACTCAGACACCCGTCTTGCAGAAGTAATAGCCAACAAAAAAGCAGTCTTCCATGACAAATATTTCAATTCAGCAGTAGCATGAGGCTCAAAAGGTTGTAGAGTAAGTTTTTCCAACACAAAATTGAGATCCCAAGCAGGAGTAGGAGCTCTCGTGGGGGTCTTATATTTTTGCCCCTCTAAGAAACTGCTTGAACAAAGGATGCGAAAACAATGGTGGGTCACAATCATAGTGAGCTGAGATTGCTGCAGCATGAATCTTAATGGAAGAGAAGGACAGACCCTTGTCCAGTAACTCAGTAAGATATTGAAGAGCCATACTCAAATTAGGCTCAGAAATCTCCAAATTCTTTGCTTTACTCCAAAATAAAAATCTCTTCCATTTTGCTGCGTACACTTTCCTTGTACTAGGTCTTCTAGCTTCCATAATCACATTTAAAACTTGTTGAGGAAGTTGAGACCTGCTGTGTTTCAACACAGAATATGCCAGGCTGTCAGATGAAGAGAGTGAAGCTTGACATGGAGCAGATAACCGTCCTGCTGGGATAACAGATGTGGAATCAAAGGTAAAGGCCATGGAGGCTTCTTTACCAGACTCCGTAGTAGAGGGTACCAGTGCTGCCGAGGCCAATCTGGAGCTATCAAAATCATCCTTGGCCTGTCCTGTCTGGCCTTTAACAGTACCTTTGGAAGAAGAGGCAGAGGTGGAAAGGCATACACGTGAAGGTTCGTCCAACTGAAAGACAGAGCATCCACTTTCCAAGCTGTGTGATGAAACCCCTTTGTGCAAAACTGTGGCAGCTGGTGGTTTAGTGGAGAAGCGAACAGATCTATGTCTGGAGTTCCCCATGACACTGTCAATTTCTGAAATACATGAAGATCCAGTTTCCACTTGTGGGGATCCATGATTTGTCTGCTTAACACATCTGCTAAGGAGTGCTGTGCTCCTGGCAGAAACCTTGCCTGAAGAGTTAGGTGCAAGCGTGGCAGTCTCCCATAAAATCATTGCTTGCCTGCATAGAGGATAAGAATGTGTTCCCCTTGTTTGTTGAAGTACCACATGACAGTTGTGTTGTCTGTTAGAATCAACACCTGCCCTGGAAGAAGTAACTCCTTGAAAGCCAGTAATGCGAACTGGACTGCTAACATCTCCTTCATGTTGATATGTAGATGCTGTAGTCTGGCAGGCCACCTGTCTTGTATCCACTTTCCATTTAGATGAGCTCCCCAAGCAATGTCCGAGGCATCTGTCGGTAAAATCTGACTCGCCTCTGGCTGGGTCACAGAGAGTCCCTTGTTTAGGTGACATTCCTGAGCCCACCACAAAAATTCTCTTTGAAGGCAAGGTATTATTTGAATGACAGTGTCTAAATCCTGGCAGTGCTGTGTCCATACATTTTTGAGATACCATTGTAACTTCCTCATATGCAGTTTGGGATTGGGAAGCACCAGAATACAAGATGCCATGAACCCTAATGCTTGAAGGACTGTCTTTGCAGTCAGCACGGACTGATGAGATAGTTGATGGAAGTAAAGTGATAGACTCTTTTGTTTGTCCGGGGTTAAAAAGGCCATCTGGGCTGCTGTATGCAGTCTCACACCCAGAAAGCACATGTCTTGAGAGGGTACTAGACTGGACTTTATTTCGTTCACAGAATACCCTAGGCATCTTAGCACTGCTATAACATATTCCAGATGCTGTAGAAGGTCTTCCTTTTCTTGAGCCAGAATCAGGCAGTTGTCTAAATAAGGATAGATTTGAAGTCCTTGTAGCCTGAAGTAAGCTATCACTGGAGCCAGAACCTTTGTGAATACTCTGGGCAGTAGATAAGCCAAAGGGCAATGCAGAGAACTGATAATGAGAATCTCCAGCTCGAAACCGCAGATACTTCCTGTAACTTAGCCTGATAGGCACATGAAGGTAAGCTTCCTTGAGATCTAAAGTTACCATCCAGTGATCTTTGCCCAGCAGGGTAAAAGCTGTTGTAACGTCAACATCTTGAACTTGGGAATGTCCAGATAAGTGTTGAGGAGAGATAAATCCAAAATTGGTCTCCACGTGTTCCCCTTCTGTGGTACTAGGAACATGCGAGAATAAAATCCTAGGCCCCTTTCTGATACAGGGACTGGCTGAATGGCCCCATTTGGAGTAACTGAGAAACTTGCTTGTGAGCCTCTTTTCTTTGTGGAGGAGGAACGTCTGGCATGCCTGTGAAAGGGGCATTGTATGGAAATAAAATCTGTAACCGTGGTGAATGATGTCCAACACCCATCTGTCTTGAGTAATTAAATCCCAATTTTCTTTGAAAAGAGACAGTCGTCCGTCCAAAGGAGCTGCCAGACGAGAATCTACTGGCAGCTGAAAAGGCAGGTCATTGGGTCTGTTTACGAAAGGACTGACCCCTGCCCTCACCAGAAGTCTGAGCAGGTGAACTCCCTGTTCTAGGCCAAAAAGAACCTTGGGCCCTGCCCCTACCACGTCTAGACCTACCCCTAGACTGGGAATCATAAGCAGGATATGTCCACCCCTTAGCAGGCCAATTTCTACTAAACTTGGTGGCTGTACCTGCAAAAATCTTTAACAGTTTGCATAGACTTAGCTTTGTCCTCCATTTTCTTTAAAACTGCTTCCACAGGTGAACCAAACAACACATCAGACTGTAAAGGAGCATCCAAAATCCTTGTCTTAACATGCTCAGCCAAATTTTGATCCCTCAACCAGGCATGCCTGCGAAGAACAGAACTAGTGGCAGCCACCCTCGAGGAGGCCTGCACAGCATCAAAACCACATTGCAAAGAATGCTTGCCCACTTGTTCAGACACATAAATTAAATCCAGCAATTCTTTACAATCAATACCTTCCGCCAAAGCATCCACCTTAGATTTCAATTGTGAAAGGAGATAATTTTGATATTTCAGCATGTGAAACTGACAATTCAATGCTCTCATGGCTAGAGTGGAAGAAGTATACACTTTCTTACCCCACCTATCTAACGCCCTTGCCTCTGTCAGTGGGAACAGGATTTTTAACCACAGAGGCTTTAACACCTTTAGGCCCCTGAGAAACAGTTTCTGGGTCCGCCCTAGGACTCTTAAACAAATACTTATGAGCTTCGGGCACCCTATAGTACCTATCAGGTTTAACAGGAGCAGGAGGCAAGGAATCAGGGTTCAGGAAGCCTCTGCAAAACATCTTCCACCACAGTCAACACAGGAGGTATAGCTAAGGGCCTATGCTGGGGTAAAAACAAGAATTCCCTAAGCCTCTTCCTGGAATCAGAGTAATCCTGGCCTTCCCATTTAAAGTGCTCCCTCATGGAATGCAGAGTCTCTGAAAATGAAAAATCCTCAGGAGGAGAAGCCGAAGGAGTGGCATCATCCACATCAGAATCAGAATAATGAGGATACTCCTGCAAATCTTCCGCAGAAGACTCAGAAGCCCCTGAACCCTGTTCAAAACTGTCAAATTCTGGTTCCACCCTAGGCCTCTTATCAGGAGGGCCCATAGAACCTCTAATCATAGTAATCAAATCTTCTGCCATTTTAAGCATATGTTTCTTAGGTACAGAACCCGAAAGGCTAGGAGAAGCCCCTACTGAAACTGAACTTGGCCTTCCTCTAAAAGAAGTTTTGGCAACAGAAGGAGAGGCTCTAACTACTTTGGGAAGAGAGGGAAGAATAGTTACCTGAGAAGCCCCCTCAGCCTGGCCTGCCTCCTGAGAGGGTACATCCTGTAACAGTAAAGTTTCTGCCTGAGACTCCATAGAAACTCCTGGCAAAACCTCTGGCTCCACTGAGCCTCCTAAAGAACCGGCGTCCGGGACTGCGGTTCATCAACCCTAGGCTTCGCTGTTTTGTCCTTACGCTTCTTGGGCGGCGCCGGAGCATCCGACGGCATTTTATAATTGCAACGCTTCCCAAACACTAATCTGGCACAGTCTAACCTCCTCTTAATAGTGCGTTTGTTAAACCTAGCACAAGAGCGGCAACCAACAACGTCGTGCTCAGGCCCTAAACAAGGTATACACAATGTATGGTAATCCCTATGAGGTATTTGTTTCCCACAAGAAATACAGTTATTCACTTTTTCTGACATCCGGTTAAATACTGAGGCAAGAAAAAACCAAAATGTTCCCCAACGGGGTACTTAGCCAACTCTGATTCGGTCTGAAACTCCGGTTTTCTGAAATATTTCAGAACGCCAACCTGCACTCGCAAAACTGCTTCTGCATCGGACCACGCGGCAAAAAAGACTGGGGATATGACGCCGGTCATGCGCATTAGTACCCTGACGTACTGACGTCAGTCTAATGCGCCCTGACCGACGTCAGCCTTATACTCTGGTATTCGGGCCGACTGGATGCGGACTATACCCAATAATAAGGACTGCAGCAATGGAAAACGAAGAACATCTTTTAAAGCTTGATTTGAAACCTAGCCCGTTAAACACTGGACCTGATGTACGCCACATAAGCTTTGAATGCTCAAACTTTTAATTACTTGAGGATGTGCAGTACTGCATGAAAGTGCTTGTAAGTTTAATTTTTATCTTTTTGATAAATAAAGCCATTCAGCATGGTTGCTGGTCGTTTGTACTTGTACGTCTTTAAAGGCTGGAGTATTGCAGAAGGAGAACCTCACAAAACAAGAGAAGGAGCAACAACAAAGTGCTAAATGGAAAGCACAATTTTTGGATAATATGCATGACTTTAGGTAAGTTGTTCTAAAATAATTTTTCCGCTAACTCTACACCATAAAATCTTTTAAACACGATTTTAGCCACAGAAAGGAAAAAAAAGAGTTGTAACCAAACTTAGAGAATGGCCATCAAAGAGAAAAATGACAAATCTCACAAAGGAATTGAGATATTTTGGAAATGTTATGACAATTTATATAAGCAGAGGAATAGCAAAAGCAAAATGCATAAACAGAAATATTTATGGAAGGTTTAATTACACCAAGTTTAGAAGGGTAAATAGTTTAGTAGATAAGATAGGAAGATATGAAAACAGCAATGTATATTCAATCAACAAGGAAGTTTCAGGGAAAAAATGTATTCTTGACGATTTTTGGGGGGGGGGGGTTGCTAAAGATGTGGAAGGTTTTACTTAACATTTTAAAAGAATATTAAAATATTTTTTTGCTTACTTGCAGGGAAATTGTAGTAGCTGTATAATCCAAAAAGGGTGAAGATGTTTCAATCTGGCTTCATTTAGAAACATTTCAAGTATTATGAACTGTTTATACAAGCAAAGAGAATTGTAAAAATGCTACGAAAGCAGATAGATAACAGATCAGTGTAGTCTTTTAGAGGGGACATAAGCATTTGTCAACATTAATAGAACAAGGATGACCAGAGGTAAGTAGAGCATAAGACAACAAAACTATTGCTGGGGAGTCTATTTATTTTACTTTACATGTGTTTACCAGGGAGGTCCGACTGGATACAGCTGTGTTTTCAGTGGAGGCCCGAGGAGAAAAACTCTAGAACAATTGCTAACATACTATACATACGACATTTACATGAGCATTGTGGTTTACACATTCCCTTATAAAAATACAGCAGATAATATATGATAGCATAAGACATTTACATAATCATAGTGGTTTAGACATGCAATTAAAAGTATAGCAGGTAGTAACATACGATGGTTGTTCATACAGTATGTTTAGTAGAGATAATCTTGAAGATGTACTGAAGATAAGACAAGAAGGGAAAAACTAAAAAAGGAAGAAAGGAAAAACTAAAAAAAAAAGAAGAGAATATAGACACGTTAATATGAGGTGCACTGACATTTTAAGGAAAAGATTTTCAACTTAGTCTAGGGGAGAGTTAGTGGGTATAGATGGGGCAGTGGGGGGCAGGCGGCAGCGAGTTGGCAAGTACCGAATGATAATATATAGTGCATCTGTGGGAGTTTTAAAGAGGTTGGATAGTGGGTAGGGGAAAGGAGTTAGAATATGTCAGCCAGGTGCTAGGCAGTCGCATGTCCACGAGTTCTGTGAAATAAGCTGTTTTTTGAAGATGGTTTTGTTAGGTTGCAACCTGATTTGTAGTGGTAGGGAGTTCCAAGTCTTGGCAATGTTGAATACAGGGAGTCACCAGATCTTTAATGAGTCTTGATGCTGATAAAGCATTCAGAAGAGCCAGTTGGTACTTTACAATTACTGCAATGGTGAATTTGAATTTCCTAACCCAATAAGGTTAATCAGGAGGATAATATGAAGGAACAGAGGTCAGAATTAAAGTGGGATGTTTCTCTGACAAGCTGTGTTTTAACAGAGGAACCAGACAGGGATAGTCTTCCTGCCACAGTTAATTTTGCATTTAATTCTACTGGGAAAGAAAATAAGGTATTAACAAATTCAAGGAAATGAGGATGGTACTCAAGAAAATTTAGCTTTACTTCTGGATGATATTTTGTACTGGAAGAATCCAGATTAGGACATTTCAGTGTCATGGAACATACTGCAAGAGTTTCAAGTCTTTTAGGATACAAAATAAATGAAGACAAAACAAAGGCTATAGTGTTTTATGTACCTAAGCATAAATTGGTTTAGCATTACCCATACTTATGGGGCCATGAAAAGATGAAGTATTTAGGTGCATGAATTAAAAAGGACTGTGTTATGGCAACTAGGGATATGGAAAAACTAAACAAAAGAAGATACAAAAAACGAGAATTTAGAAGTTCTTGATTACAGACATGGATAGTAAGATACAAGCAGTGAAAACATTTTTAATCAGGTATATTTTTATCAATCAATCAGAGACAAAGATGTGGATGATAACGAATTGAAGGAATTTATCTGGGTTGGGAACAGAGCAAGAGCTAAGTGGGATAAACTAATACTCCTTCCCAGAAAAACGTGGGATTAAGCTTACCTGATTTGAACGGATACTTAAACTATTCAGTTAAGACTTGTATACACAAGTCAAAACAGAAAATTATAAATCAAAGTGGAAAAGGATGATGATGAATGCCGGTGAGTGGAGTTTGAGAGATAAAGGGAGACTAGAATTTTGGATGAAAAGTCCTCAAGAACAATAACCATACGGAAAATTATATTCATGAAGTAGCAGAATGTATTCTAAGAATTAAGCCAGTGCAGGAATAGATAAAGGAAATGTTACCAATAGATAGTAAGAGAAGAGAAAATAGGCGAGAGGAGCTGCAATTTACTTGAGGGAATTAGCAAAGGAGCCAAAATACATGGAACAAAACGTGGACGGGAACACCACAATAGGATGAGGCTAAGCAAAACTGTGGACTACAGATTAGAGATGGCCTTTCATATCAGGGATTAACAGAGTACAAGTCAATAGAAAGGGACAGGGGAATGTTCAGTGAAGTACCAGCTCTGATAAGAGTTTTTTTAGTTCAGTTTTAAACAGCTGTTGTTAGAAAAGCAATAATTAACAGGACAAAGTACTTTACAATACCAGTAAGAATCAATCAGAGGAGTAAAGAAAAATTAGGAAAAGAGACTGGAAAGAATTTACAAAGGAACAACAGGAAAAAAAAAACAGCAAGTCTCCCAAGTATGCAACAATGTACAGGTTTAGGACTTTTGGATGGAAGTATTTGTACATATATCTTTTATACCCCAAGTGGACTTCAGAAGATTTTTCTTCAGGTAGGTAGCAATTGCTAGAGATGTGATGGATAACAAACTGGTAACTGGGAACAAGAAGTTATGTACTCACCATAACGTTCGATGTATGTAGTCCATCTCGCCTCACATTCTTACTCATGGGTTCGGAGCCGAATATCGGCTCCGACTCGGCCAGCTTTTATTTTCTAGCATAAAGTCTATAATTGGCTGGGCTAAACAGGTATCCCATGTTGCACTGCTCCATAGCCCCAGATCTAGTTTGCTGCAAAACCACAATCGCACCTCATGCATAACACAACCCACTACAGTAGAACAATATTCAAGGGGAATAAGAAAAAACAACTGCCATTGAAGGGTACTCAATGCCAATTTCAGCCTCCAAATCCTCCAGGAAGGGGGCAGGTGGGAGGGTACGTAAGAATGTGAGGCGAGATGGACTACATACATCGCATGTTATGGTGAGTACATAAATTCTTGATGTTATGTAGTCCAATCTCGCCTACATTCTTACTCACGGGACAGCGTCCCTAGCACCTCTATCCTGGGAGGCTCAAAGGAAGATACTCCTGAGGACTGTGGAACCAAAGGAAGCCCGGCCCCTAGAAGCCACTTCCAGTTTGTAATGAGTAATAAAGGTGTGTGGGGAAGCTCACGTGGCTGCAGCACAAATATCATCCAAAGAAAGTCTGGCATGGTAAGCTGTTGACGCAGAAACAGCCCTGGTAGAGTGAGCCTTGACTGGGAATGGTAGATCTTTGCCCACAGAGGAGTAAAAGTAAATACTGCTTGAAATCCATCTGGAGATTGTAACCTTGGAAGTGGGGGATCCAGCTCTACTTTCTGAAAAAGACACAAAAAATTGGTCAGCTTTCCGTAGTTGTTTTGTCCTGTGTAAGTAGAATCGTAATTGCCTGTGCACGTCCAATTGATGAAATCTAAACTCTGCTTTGTTCGAGAATTGAGGGAAGAAAACTGGCAGCTCAACAGACTGGTTGAGATTAACAGCAGATGTAACTTTAAGAAGAAAGGACGGATTAGGTCTAAGAGAAACCCTGTCCTTATGGAAGATTAAATATGGGGGTTTGATGGACAAAGCTTGAATCTCTGACACCCGTCTAGCTGATGTGATGGCTATCATTAGAGAACTTGGCATAGCTCCTCGTGGTCCCATGCAGAGTTCCTAAGCCAGCAGAGAGCAGAAAAAGCAACTTTCTTGATAAGTATTTTTTAAACTTTTTATTTTGCATTTTTCAATCTTTTGAGCTTTTCGACTTCTGTTTGTGCCTATATTACTGTTTTATTACCTTATTTTCCTGTTTTTCTATGCTTAAATTGTTGATTGCACTTGTTGGCTAAAGTTTTGCTTAAAAGTAACAAACAGGCTAATACACTCAAGTGTACCAGCCTTTGATAGCAATTTAGTCGAAAAACAAAGCATTTACTGTATTTTTTCTGTCTGTTTGCAAAAAAACTAAAAAAAACCCCAAAAAAATATTTCTCCTTTCCTAGCTAGTTGTTCCAGTGGATCAGATTTTGCTGATCCCTGGGCTTTGTATTTGGTTCCTGTGTTCCTCCATTTTCTTGTGTGGCCAGAGGTAGTTTCTTTACTCACCAGTGGGAGTGGGGAGTACTGAGCTGCTTGTTTGTCCTCAGAGGAGTGGTTAGAGACGGCAACTAGTAATCCGTTGGCCATTTTGGGTCATTTCCTGTTTTTTCCAGCCCCCTTCTATAAAGCACGCTTTGGCGGGCTTTTCTGGCATTAGAGAACTTGGCATAGCTCCTCGTGGTCCCCTGCAGAGTTCCTAAGCCAGCAGAGAGCAGAAAAAGCAACTTTCTTGATTATAAGTATTTTTTAAACTTTTTATTTTGCATTTTTCGATCTTTTGAGCTTTTCGACTACTGTTTGTGCCTATATTACTGTTTTATTACCTTATTTTCCTGTTTTTCTGTGCTTAAATTGTTGATTGCACTTGCTGGCTAAAGTTTTGCTTAAAAGTAACAAACAGGCTAATACACTCAAGTGTACCAGCCTTTGATAGCAATTTAGTCGAAAAACAAAGCATTTACTGTATTTTTTCTGTCTGTTTGCAAAAAAACTAAAAAAAAATCCAAAAAAATATTTCTGCTTTCCTAAACTTTCCTAGCTAGTTGTTCCAGTGATCAGATTTTGCTGATCCCTGGGCTTTGTATTTGGTTCCTGTGTTCCTCCATTTTCTTGTGTGGCCAGAGGTAGTTTCTTTACTCACCAGTGGGATTGGGGAGTACTGAGCTGCTTGTTTGTCCTCAGAGGAGTGGTTAGAGACAGCAACTAGTAATTTGGTGGCCATTTTGGGTCATTTCCTGTTTTTTCCAGCCCCCTGCTTTAAAGCAAGCGTTAGCGCGGAGTTGCCACTGTTGCACACAAGAGCAGCGCCGGTTAAACAAGGTTAAACTATTCCGGCTACCTAAATTCCACTCTTCAAATTTTTCCTTATAACTACCTTCCTCGAACTGTACTGCTGATCTAACCAGCGTATCCTATAACTAAAAAGTTAATCTCTACTTGATTCCCAAGTAGACTATTCTCTATCTGTAAAGCCTAGCACTTGCTCCTACAGTACTTGCACCTTGATAAAGCACTTTTATTATAGATAGTACCCCACCAGCCTAGAACCCACATCCCCCGGAGTCTTTTGTAAGTTTTTTTTTACCTATTACTTCTAGCATGTCGAGGGATCAGTTACTAGTGTCCTCTCCTGCTCAACTGGTGAACGTGGGAATATTGAGGCAATGTTACAATTGCCTCATGTACACAGACAATCCTCTCCTTCTCCCACAAAACACAAATACATGCGAGAGATGCAACTATACGGCCAAACTGGAGGCTGAGCTCTCTCAACATAGAACTGGCAAGACCAGACAGGAGGAGAAGGTAACCACACACACTACATACCCAGTCACACATAGTACCATCACAACTTCAAATCATACACATAATCACACAAAGACATACTCGGAGGCTCTGATCAAAAATCTACCAAAACAGCAGAGGCCACCAAAGCAGACACCCAAACAACTACCACCTCAGGACCAAACACATGCAACACAGACCACACAGAGTGTCAAACAGTCACAGCCCTTAAGGCCAAACACAATGCCAGACACACTCGTCATTGGTGACTCCATAGTCAGACACACTGACGTCCCGCTCACCAGACTGAGTAAGGAGAAGGTCACAGTAAGCTGCCTGTCGGGAGCTAGAATCCGCCACATAACGCAAGCACTCAGGTCTCTCAACAGCAGGTACAAGTACGACTCAGTCATTGTCCACGCTGGTGTCAACGACCTGAGACGTACCTCCTTGGACTACATGAAAAAAGACATTGAGGAGCTCTCTGATTATGTAGCCCAAGCAGGTATGACCCTGACCTTGAGCAGTATCCTACCTTCACCTAGAATGATGCCACAATACAGTGATAAGATGATCAGCTTTAATAATTGGCTTAAATTCTGGTGTCATTCAAAGGGGATCCAATGTCTGTCTGCCTGGGATGACATGCTGGACAAGCCAAGCTGCTTCGCAAGGGACGGCTTGCACCAGTCACCCCTGGGCTTCCGGATATTGGCAAAGGCTCTTGCCACCCCCATAGTGCCTTTTTTAGGCAAGGCTCAAATTCTAAACCTACCACCCTAGAACACAAAAAAGGAAAAAAACTAAGGGCAATGCTGCTCAATGCCAGAAGTCTCAATCTCAAGATGCACGCACTCGAGGCCCTTCTCAGTATGGAAAACATTGATGACTGTGCTGTGACAGAAACCTGGTTCAAGGCTCCTGAGAGCACCTCAGCACTATCAGGTTTCACCTCATATCATGCGTTCCGACCCCAAAATCCGGACAACACCAAAAAAGGAAGGGGGGTGTCCATATTCATAAAGGACACCAACACCTCAAGGTTGGTGGCAACGCACGATGCATCGGAGACCATCCAGGTGCAATTAACCATAGGCAAGACTGCTCTGCAATTTGTAGCATGTTACAGGCCACCCTCTCAAACTCAGGAACCTCACATGGCCTTCCTGAAAACACTGCAGGGGATAAATGTATCTCCAAACACCATCATACTAGGTGACTTCAACTACCCTAATATAGACTGGGAACACTACTCAAGCAAAAACACTCTAGCCCAAAGGTTCCTGGAGTTCATAAACTCAAATGCCATGGAACAACTAGTCACCATCCCCACAAGATGAGAAAACATACTTGATCTCATCATCACGAACATGGGATCACAATGTTCAAAACCGGAAGTATACCCCTCACTGGTGAGATCAGATCATAAACTAATCTCGCTGGAGGTCCTCATCCCGCCCCCACCTGAAATAAAAAAGACCACAGTGAAAAACTTCTCAAAAGCCGACTTCACACTTCTAAAAACTAGTGTGGTCTCCTTTAAGGCCCCTGAGCCAGTGGTAAACATTACTCAAACCGCTGAATCACTTACAAATGCCTTCTACCAGCACCTACAGGACTGCATGGATCAGGCAATCCCAAATAAAACTAAGACTCTTTGTACCAAAGGCAAGCGTCCAGTCTGGTGGACCCCAGCCGTAAACAAGCTCTACAACAAAAGGAGGAAGCTACTACAAGATAGAGCAAAATCCTTGAAAGGTAAGACACCTTTGATCATAAGTAAAAAACTAAGAGCTCTCATAAAATCATCCAAGGCAAATTTTGAGAGAAAAATCGCCAAGGACACAAAAGACAATTATAAGGCCTTCTTTAGCTATGTTAGAAACCTAGGAGGAAACTCCCAGATATGCTCAGAATTAGTTCAAAATGATGTGAAGATTACTGAACCTACACACATTGTCAACATACTGGCTGACAGGTTCAGTGCAAACTTCTCCCCCCCCCCAAAAGGAGAGATATCTATACCAGAGGATTGTAGCCCCCCAAACATCTCCAACGCCCAGCTGAGAACTGCTCTCTCCAAGGCAAAAAACACAGCATCCATGGGACCGGATGGTGTCCCCGGCTGTGTGCTCCACGAACTCAATGAGGAATTAAACCCGCAGTTAGGACAGCTGTTTAATCTTAGCATCACCTCATGATACGTACCCAAGGAGTGGCGCACGGCGACTGTGGTCCCACTTCACAAGGGCGGTGCCTCTACCGACCCTGGAAATTACCGTCCCATTAGCTTGACAAGCCTTATCTGCAAAGCCATGGAGAGGATCATAATGGAACTCATAAAGACATAGGGAACTTGCAGACTTTGGATCCAACCCAGTTTGGCTTTGTCAAAGGCAGATCATGCCTTTTAAACTTGGTTGACTTTTTCGAAACAGTCACCAAAGCCATTGATGAGGGAGAGGCAGTCCATACAGCCTACCTCGACCTGGCAAAGGCCTTCGACACAATACCCCACTCAGGTATCATCGAAAAACTCATCAGCTTGAATGTAAACCCATACATCACAAGATGGGTTGCAAACTGGCTAAGTGACAGAACCCACAGGGTCAGAGTTGCTGGAGCCATGTCAGACTCAAAGCCTGTCACAAGTGGTGTCCCACAGGGCTCAGTCCTGGGTCCACTCTTGTTCGGCATCCACTTTTCTGAAGTACAAGCAAACACAGGAGGGTTATGGCTGACAAAGTTTGCTGATGACTGCAACTGGGCGCCATAGGCGAAAACACTTCTGACACAGATATCCTTCAGAAGGGCCTCACAGAAATGGATAACTGGTGCCAGAGCCATGGCCTAAAGTTAAACGCCAAGAAATGCATAGTCATACCCTTCGGGAAAAACAAGGTTACCCCTAGCTACCATATAGGTGGCAATCCACTGAGCACAGAAGAAGTCATCAGGGACCTGGGGACCCAGGTTGACACTAGCCTTTCGTTTGACACTCATGTTGCTAAAGTAGTTAGGAAAACCTTCTACATTGCCCAACTGATCATGAAGGGATTCACATCTAGATCAAGGGAGGTCATCGTCCCCCTGTACTCATCACTCATTAGACCTATGATTGAGTACAATGCCCCATTCGGAATGTATCTGACCAGACACCTGCAGCAGCTGGAAAGGCCTCAAAAGTTCCTCACCAAAAGGATAAAGGGTCTCAAAAATATGTCTTATGCTGCCCGACTGAAAGAACTCCAGCTCTATTCAGTCTCATACCGCTTGCTCAGAGGTGACCTGTGCCTGACATATAAGGCCATGTCAAACCCAGATTTGATGAATATGCTTCACCTCAAAAAATCTAGATCCCTCAGAACCACAAGGGCGGGAGACTTAAACCTTGACACGGTTATTAATAGAACGTGCTGGAGGGACAGATTCATCACTCAGAGACTCCCTATGCTGTGGAACAAAATCCCGGTACATGTGAGGCAGAGCACCTCGCTCGCCTTGTTCAAGAGGAATCTTGACCAATGGATGGGAGATCGCAGATATACCCCAGGGATTACTTCAGTGTCACTGCTTGACAGAGGCACAGCAAAATAATAGGCATAGTTTTATTCAAACTAAAGGGGTGGCGAAAGCCACATAACTATGGGCTAGGCTTATAAATGCCCTTGGGCAGATAGCCTAGTATGAACCTATGAACCTATCAAGAAAGCAGTCTTCCAAGACAGGAACTTTAAGTCACATGAGGCAGCCGGTTCGAAAGGTGGGGAAGTCAGGGCTTGGAAAACAAAGTTTAGATCCCAGAGCATGCTAGGTTCTGACACAGGAGACCGGAGTAACAAGGTGCCCTTCAGAAAGGCCTTACAGAGTTTATGTGCCATAAGGGAAGGCACGTAGGAGGTATGAAAATTCGAAATAGCAGCCAGCTGCACTTTAATGGTAGCAGGGGTGGAACCCTGTTGAAAGAGCATGGACAGAAAATCCAAAACAGCAGGAATTGAGGCTGTGTAAGGGTGAAATCCTTGGGCCTGAGCTCAAATGGAAAATCTCTTCGATTTGCTGGAATAAATCTTCCTCGTGGAAGACTTATGAGAAGAGGATAAAATGTGCACCACCTCAGGCGAAAAACGATGAAGTCTGACTAACGACGGAAGTGGAGTAGCCAAGCTGTCAACCTGAGGGTCCGCAGGGAGGGATGGAATTGCCCCATGTGCGTCAGTAGGTCTGGTATTGGGTCCAGAGTCCAAGGACTGTCCACCGCGAATTGATGAAGAAAAGAGAACCAGACTTGGCGAGGCCAGTGTGGGGCAATTAGAATCATCTTGCTTCCCAAGGATATGGCTTTCTGAATCATTCTTGGTAACAGTGGAAACGGAGGGAAAAGCATAGAGCAGACTGGGGGGCCAATCGTGGACTAGAGCGCCCCTGGGTGACTCCCCCTGTCGGGGGATGAGAGTGAAGTAGCTGCTGCATTTGGCATTGAGGGGACTGGCAAAAAGATCGCAGCAAGGCTGACCCCACCTGTTGAAAATCTGTTTTGCAACCAGAAGGTTCAGGGACTACTCGTAAGGCATCAGGATAGCTCTGCTCAGCCTGTCTGCTATCACACTGGCCTTCCATGGAATGTGCGTTGCCACTAGAAACCATTGGGAAAACACTGCCCACTGCCACACTCGCATGGCCTCTCTGCACAGGGGGTAAGATCTGGTTCCTCCTTGCTTGTTTAAGTACCTCACAACGGACATGTTGTCCGAGTGAATTCCAATCATTCCCAGAGGAAGAGAGCTCTAAAGTGCCCACAATGCCAATAACACCACTCTCTTCCCTAAAACATTGATATGCAGATGTACCCCGTGATCTTGCCATGTGCCTTGGACTGTCCTGCCAAAATAATGCCCCCCACCCCCACCCCATCTGGGCGGCATCCATGGTCACCGTGGCGATGGGTGATGAGGGGACAAATGGTTTTCCCTCGTCCAGATTGGTGGTGCATAGCCACCAATGGAGATCCTGCTTGCATCGGTCCGCGAGTAGGATCTGGTGTGTAAGGGGGAGTTTCTGAAAGGACCACTGGGCAAAGAGAAGCCACTGAAGAAGCCTCATGTGTAATCTCGCTAGAGGCACTAACATAATGGTAGCTGCCATGGATCCCAGAAGCTGAAGCACCCATCTCGCTTGTACTTTCCTGAGGGGTAATAAAGCATGAACCTGGCTCTGCAATACTCTGATCCTTTCTTGGGGCAGAAAGGCTCGCATTTGGACGGTGTCTAGCTCTGCGCCTATAAATGTGACACGCTGTGAGGACAGCAAGGCAGATTTTTCCCAGATCAAGGTAATTCCTAGTTGTTGACAGAGGGTAATGGTAGCGTCCCTAGCCCAGATGAGAAGATGCCTGGTGGGGGCGGTAAGGAGCCAGTCGTCCAGGTATGGAAACACTTGGAATCCTTGACGTCTCAAGTGAGCTGTCACCACCGCCAAGCACTTAGTGAACACCCTGGGGGCTGTGGTAAGACAAAGGGCAGGGCACGAAACTGGAAATGACTGGCTCCCAGCCGGAAGCGCAAGTGACTCCTGGATGCCCTGTCCATTTTGATATGGTAGTAAGCATCCTTGAGGTCGATGGAGCACATCCACACTTCTTTTCCCAGCAATGGGAAAATGGACTGAAGGGTGACCATTCGGAACTTGGACTTCAGAACGTAGTGGTTTAATTGGCTGAGATGTAGAATGGGTCTCTGGTCCCCTGTTCTTTTCAGCACCAAAGAGTCTTGAGTAAGTCCCTAATCTGATTTGGTCTTAGGGGACAGGTTGGATGACTCCTCTGTTTAGCAGCTTTAAGACTTCTAATGCTGCGTGACCCCTCTGACTGGGTGGAACGTCCAGGATCCTCCTGACTGGAGGGGGGTCTGACAAAAAGGGAATGGTATAATCTCCGGAAACTATTCAGAGTACCCATCGACCCTGGGTGATGCTTGCCCAGGCTTCCGGGTACAACGAAATACGGCCCCCGACTGCCTCTGGAATAGCAGTCAGGCAACACATCAGGAACGATGGTAAGAGGAACCGAGAAAGGAATCATGGTCTCCCGAGTTGCAGGGGCCTCCTCTGCCTCTAGGGTGGCATCTTCCAAAATAACCTCCCCCTCCTCTGCCTCTGGAAGGGGACTCACCTTGTGCAGCAGAGAAAAACTTCTGTGATTTCTTGAATCACATCTTCCCTCCTCTCTGAGCCTTGGGGTAAGGCCTAGAGGGAAGGGAAAAATGGACCCCTATGGCAGACAGGGTCTTTCCCTCTTGCTCGCATCTGGTGAGGGTGTCTTTCACTTTGGTCCCAAAAAGTGAGGACCCATCAAAGGGGGTGTCAGTGAAGGAAGACTTGAAGGCCTCCGTGAAATGACACAGGCGCATCCAGGCTCGTCTCCTGAGGGATACTTCTGACTAGCTGCCCTACCTGTCAACTCATCCATGAGGCTCATTTCATATGCAGCCGAGGGGGCAAGACACCTGGGCATTAACCATGTGTGCTAATGCCTCAGGTACGTTACCCGTTAATAGCATCTCCAAACTCCTTGAGGAGATCTCTCTGGAGCCGAGTAAAATGACAAAGATAGTTCAGCGACCGCAAGGTGAAGGTTGCTGACAAGAGGGTACGCTTCCCGTAGCGGTTCATGCTCCTGGACTCCTTGTTAGGAGATGGACGGAAGAAGAGACTGCTACTTCCTGCTGTGTGGCTGCCGCCACCACCATGGCATCTACAGAAACCCCTTTGGACAGGAACTCTTTCCCCGGGGGAGCTGAAAAACTTATTGGGCCTTCTAGGCACAGGTTCCACCGAATCAGGATTCTCCCACACCATTCGACAAATTAAATCCAGGAGCTCGAAGGGTGGAGACACCCAGGAGGCGGAGAGTTGAGCTCCAAAGGCCTTGAGGAATACAGACTCCTCCTCAGAGGGGGTTTTGGATGGCCAGTCGCCTATGTCTCAATATCTCCAGGATGTCGGAGAAAGAGACGTCCTCAAAGGACGACTTGGGGGACCCCCCTGACTCCTCGAGGTCGGTATCAGAAGTGAGAGACTCGTCCTGGGAGTCTATGTGCTTTCTCTTGCACAACCTCTTTCTGGGGGGCTCCTCAGGCACGGACTCTGAGGGACCCTCAGAAAGTTGGGGACCGCTCATGGGGGTATCCCCAGACCTTTGGGCTCCGCCATCCATGGATAGGGGGGCATCAGAGGCTCTAGCCAGGGTGGAAGGGGATGGAATGACCGATCCGTAACTGAAGATCTGGCCAGTGCGCTCCTCATGGCCTCGAAGGTGGGTCCCCCCCCCCGAATCAGAGGACCGATCGTCCTCCGAGGCCATGACGTTCCCCGAGCTGATGCGCCAAGGGGGAGGCTCGGAACAGTCAGATGTCCCGAAGTATCTCCCTCGAGCCCGACAGAGGAAACCAGAGTACCGAAACATCTGTCTCCCAAGACAAGGAAGTGCTCAGAGGAGGAACCATCGGGACAGGCTTCGGAGCCGACTGGGTCAGGGCAGAGAATAACTTTGCCAACACCGGCGATTGCAGAAGCCGCTGAACCACCCTATCGACATCCAAATCGGACAGCTTGGAGGACAGAGAGGAGGACTGGGATCTCCTATCAAGAGAGCCATGCTTAACGCTGGGAGACCGGCTCCGAATGGGTTCCAATAATATTGGAATAGAGGTCGATTCCAGCACAACAGATATCTCCTGCGGCCCCGAGGACAGAGGAGCCGAGGAGGAAGAGTCCAGTTTAGAAGTTTTCTCCGGAGGCTCTGAGGAGACGGATGGAGCCGGAGATCTTTTCTTCGCCTTCAAAGCCTTAGACTGAGTACTCAAAGTCGAGTCTAAAGACTCCTCAAATGAAGGTTTTAGGAGTCCCTTCAATACAAGTTTATTTTTTCTTTCCTGTAGCACCCTCGGACTGAAGGCGTGGCAAACACTACAGGATTCTTGCAAGTGAATTGCTCCTAGGCAATACACACACACAGAATGTCCATCCGTAATAGACATCTTGTAGCTACATTTAGAACATTTCTTAAAACCCGAAGGTTTATGTTCCTTTTGATCCTTTTGACATCTCAAGTAAGGTATTCAACACCAAAACGAAAGGGAGACCTAGCCGGGAAACTATAGCTACACACAAAAACCCAAGAACCTCTAAGTAAAACGGTTCTAGAAACTACAACACACAACTTGACCAGAGAAATGGACACACTGAAATACAGGAAACCAAAGCACAAGGTAAAACTCTGCACAAAAGGGAGGACTAGGTCCTCTAACTTAAACGGGCCTAGCCCACCGGAACAGCTGGGGATAGACAACACTTCAACCAAAAAAAAAAAGACGGTAAACAAGAAGAAATAGCTATTAAAATAGCTTTTGTTTGAATCACAACAATCTTCTGAAGACAAAAATTGAAATTTTGAGGTACTTAGCCACAGCCAAGCGAGACCACGTCCTAGCCACACGAGCAGCAAACGAGATCTGGGGCTATGGAGCAGTGCAACATGGGATACCTGTTTAGCCCAGCCAATTAGAGATTTTGTGCTAGAAAATAAAAGATGGCTGAGTCGGAGCCGATATTCGGCTCCGAACCCGTGAGTAAGAATGTAGGCGAGATTGGACTACATAACATCGTTTTTTTTGAGAATGTAACAAGTCGGCCGATTTTCAACACTCCTTACATAGTATTCTAACAGAAATTTTGGGTGAAAAAATGGTGATAACTAAGGAAGTTATGCTTCTGCACTGGAGATACAGGATCTAAATTGGTTAGACATAGTAAAAAGCAACGCAACTACTAGAAAATGGAAATCAAAATCTATTCTCGAAGTAAAGGAGACACTGTATATTACAAAGAAGATAAATGAACTGGAGGTAGGCTTCTTCAGAAAACAGACTCAATGAATTTCATATAAATAAAAGACATTTCTAAGAATAATGTTCAGGAGGACAAGTGAGGAAAAAATGAAAGTTAAGTACTTCCAGAACAACAGATTTATGTTGTCCAATTGTTGTCCTGTTCAACTATGAGTTACCTTGGCACCGATCCTGAAGCTCTTCGGTTCCAAGACTCTAATCATCCCTTATAGTAATTTCCTGAATTCCACCTCAATACCTCAGATTGAATTTGCCCTCCATTAGCTATATCTCCATAGCTATACTAACACATGTAGATATCAATCATATAAACCCTGTTCAAAAATAATCCCAGAAAATAGGAGAGAAAAAAATGGCAAGGTTATGAGAAACAGGCAGTAAGGACTGTTCACAGACAGGGTATGTCAGGGACATCCCAGTCATCAGAAACTTGCATGTGACAATTTGGAAGGGGGTAGGTGGGAAGGAGGTTGAACCAAATTAAAATGACTTATTGTTCAGGTAAGTACATTACTTTCATATCCAAGGTTGTCTACTTTCATCCAGTTCAACTATGGCACAGATTCTCAAGCATATAAACCTGGGTGGTACAAAGGAGGACACTCCTGAAGATGGTGGAACAAAAGGAGGAACATGATCTAGATTGATCAAGCTTGTGATGAGATACAAAGGTATGAAACTGCAGACCAAGTAGCTGCTGCACAGATATCATCAATAAGTAGTCTACTGGCAAAGGCTGCTGAAGCGGCCACTGCCTTTGTAGAAAGGATCTTGGGTTTAGAATGTAAAAGGACAAGCCCTTTTTATCAAACAAAGGGAGTGCATTCGGACAACCATCTAGGCAGAGTAACTTCATACACTGTTTTGCCCAATTTAGGTTTTGAGAAAGCTACAAACAATTGAGCCGGTTTCCTGAATGGTTTTGTCCTATGAAATCAGAACCTAAGCTGGCGATGAAGTCTAGTACATGTAGCATGTACAGTAGAGAGTCGATTATTCGAATGTCGATTATCCGAAACGCCAGTTATCTGAACCAGCCTTCCAAAGCTCTCGGGTAGGAAAATCATAAAGTCTGAATACGTAAACAATATATGTATTCGCATGTGCATGTTTTTTGAAGCTTGTAGCCAAGCTCGTGTGTAAGAAATATTCTGTGCGTTTTTTTATCCGGTTCAGTTATATGTTCAGATAATCAGACTGTTTGGATAGTCAAACTACCCGGGGTCCCAATTAGCATGGATAATCGACTCTTTACTGTATCTAACAGTTTGAAAATCCTGGAAAAAAAGACTGGTAAATTTATTGACTAATTTAAATTAAGTTTTGGATGCTACCTTGAGAAGGAAAGATGCGTCCTTAAGGAAACTCTGTCTTTGCAAAAGACCAGATAGGGAGGCTTGAAGAAAAGTGATTGCATCTCTGAAATCCTTTTGACTTAAGTAACTGAACTGGTTTTCCAAGAGTAGAACTTCAAATCTAATGATGTAGCTGGCTCGAAGGGAGGTTGACTCAAAGCTTGTAACAAGATAATGTCCATTGAAGGTACTGGGTCTCTGACAGGAGTTCACAGGAGAAAGGTTCCTTTCAAGAAGGCCTAAGAGATTCTTAAGATACAGAACTGTCAGTCTGAGCTAAGTGGAACATTGAGACAGCTGCCATTTGCACTTTGATACTTGATTTACTGGAGCCATTGTGAAAAAGTTCCATCAGGAATTCTAAAATGGAAATAGGGGCAAAGAAGGGGTCTAAGACCTCTGGACCAAACCAAAATGGAAAATCTATTCCATTTGCCATGGTATGTTTTGGCAGTGGCTCACTTCAGTCATTCAGATCATTATCAGCATCCCAGAAGAGGGAAGCCTGGCGTCTCTGGCTAAAGTCAAAACTGGAGGAACCAAGCAGTTAAATTCATGGCTTTCTGGTCTGGAGGAGGAAGTCTGAACAGATGTGTTAACAGATCTGGATAATGGTCCAGCATACATAGAGGATGTACTAGTAGAGGCCACAGGAAGATAAACACTTGTCGAGGCCAGACGGGGGCAATGAGGATCACATCTTGGCCTTGCATATTTTTGCCTTCTGTATGAACTTGTTTATTAAAGGCTATGCGGGAAAGGCATACACAAGACCTGGGGGTCAACTGTGGACTAGAGCATCATATGGGGGGGGGGGGGTAAAGTAACTGCTGCACTTGTTCAAGTAGGACAAACAGGTTACACCAAGGTTGGTCCCTGTCACTGAAATCAAGGTCTTTGCTGTTGGATTAAGGGACCACACTCATGAGGAATCAAGATAGATCTGCTTAACTTGTCTGCCAGAACACTGTATGCCCTGGGAAATGCATTGCTATGAGAAAGTGGTGATAAAACACTGTCCAGTACCAGACTCTCATGGTTTCTTGACACAAGGGATAGGAACATGTTACTCCCCCATTTGATGATGTACCAAACCACTGACAGTCTGTCTGTAAACATATCACACCACTGGAAAGGAGATACGGAAAGGCCTGCAACGCTAGGAATACTTCTCAATCTTCTCCAGGACAATGATGTGAAAGTTGACCTCTGTATGGGACTAAGTGCTTTGGACTGTTTTCCCTTCAGAATTCCCTCCCCCAAACACTAGAAGGGATGTGCGAGTCACCACCACTGCAGGGGAAATCCATAAGGAGTGGACACCCGTCTATTACTGAAGGGCACATTATCCATCAGTATGTGTTGCCTACAAATTTATGTGAGCTGAATCTTTGCATGAAATGGATGGAAAAATTAAGATCATTGCACTGCTACAGATCAGTCCACGGAAGCACTCATGTAAAATCTGGACAAGAGAACCATGATTATCACAGAAGCCATTAGGCCCAAAGGCAAAGAATTAGTCTCGCAGGTGGGGAGGGTGATGGAGAAGTTAAGTAGCAATAAAAATCAGGGAGAACATCCTGGAGTTGGGCAGTCTGCAAGCTTGCATCCAGGTGGCATCCAATAAATTCTATTTGTCAAATAGACGTAATCGGGATTTAGGTTAGACTGACTGTGGTCCCCAGATTTTGTATCAGCTGGAGCAAAAGGTCTCAATGGTGCAACAGGCTGCTGGAAGTAGCGGTCAGGAACCAATCAGAGAAATAAGGGGAAAGCATGAAACCCTAGCAGGTGAAGATACTCTGCCACTACTGCCATCATCTTGATGAACACTCTGGAGGCTATGGTGAAACCGAACAGCAGAGCTCTGGATTGATAATGATTAGCTCCGAGACGAACAGGGAGAAATCTCCTTGAATGATTCTCTATCTTCACATGGTATTAGGTCTCTGAGATGGAGCACATCCAACTGTCCTTTCTCAGCACAGGCAAAAATAGACTGAAGTGTGACCATCCAGAATTGTCTTTTAGACATACTGATTTCAGTGTCACACAGTTCCAGGATGGGTCTGAGGTCCCATGCTTTCTTGGGTACTAAAAAGAACCTTGAGTAGACTCAGGATTCTAAATGGACTTGTGGACTGGCTTGATGACTCCTTTTAGCAGTTTGGATATCTCTGCTGCTGCAAGTTTCCACTAACTGGATGGAATATTGGAACTTTTTCCTTCTTAACAGGAGAAAGGAAAAATGGTATGGAGTAACCTCTGGAAATTATGTCCGACACCAAAGAATCTGTAGTTATGTTTCAACAAGAATGTGGGTGCACTGAAAAGTGCCCCTGACTGCCTCCAGAGTGCAGCAGACAGGCATCCCTTCAGGGGAGCTGAAAAGGCTTTTCAGTGAAGGGACTGTGAAAGCCCTGGTTATGAGATCCCCCTCTGCCTCTAGGAAGACATCCATTACCCCCCTCCTCTGTCACAAGGCCGTCAATCATCAGGACTGGCTTAATAGTTCTGTGATTTTTGGAAACACTTCTTCCCAGCCAGCTGATTCTTGGAATAGGAGCTTTGGGGGGAGGTGGAGAAGCAGATTTCTACTGCAGTCAGAGAGAGAGAGAGAGAGAGAGAGAGAGAGAGTCCATCTTACCAACTTGTTGACTCCTGGTCAATGTTTTTTCCACTTTGGGTCCAAATAAGTAAGACCCATGAAAGGAAGCATGAACAAAAGACGTTTTAAAGCATTACACAAAATCAGATATGCATTAAGGCATGACAACAAATGGAAATGCTGATGTCTGCTGCTTTAATCATGCCATCAGCCACGTTAGAAAGCAGTCACATGGTTATGTTGGAGGTAGACTAGAAGGTAGAAAGCCGAGAGTCCACTGTCTTCTGAATATCTGCAGGCAGCAGACCCAAGAGACACTTGGAAATCTCATTGGCCAGGTCTCTCACAAATCTGGTGACATCAGCTAAATAATTCAGTACTCTAAGAGCAAAAGTCGCTGGAAGCATACATCTTTTTCCCAATATGATCCATGGCGCTAAACACTCTGTTAGAGGGATGGATCGATGAACTTTCTTCCAACAGTTCCTTCTTTATTGGTTGCCGCTACAACCATCACATACACTGGTAGACCTTTGTTCCAGTACTTCTGGTCTATTGATGCTTCTAGAATCCTATAAGGTTTCTTAGGGATGGGTTCCATCACATCAGGGTCCTACCATGCCCACTGAGCCATCAAATCAATGAGTGGGTCAACAGGTGTTATTACCCACGATAAAGTAGAGCCAGAGCAAAGGCTTCCAGGAATACAAACTCATCTCGAGAAGGGTTATCAGTGGACCAGCCCCTCTTTGCTTCATCAATTCAAGGATCTAACCAAAAGTTATATCTTCCAAGGAGGATCTAGGGGAGCCCTCACCTTCATCCAAGTCTGTCTCCCGTGACAGACTCTGGGGAGGAGTCTAATTGCTTCCACTTGACCAGCTTTTTCCTGTGAACTGGTTTGGGTGGGGGGGGGTGCATTGGAAAGACTGTAATCAGACTGGGAGCCAATACACTAAGTAGCCTGAGAAGCCTGTGGAAAGTACAGTTTTGTACCTACCATAAATGTAGATGTCCGATAGGAATGCATCTGCAGTCCTTACAAATGGGTTGTCCTGTCGTCAGGCAGCCCTTTGGTCGGCCGGATTCCAAAGTCTGGGTCTGGCCTCGGCTGGTGTCGCACTTCACCCGACGTCATAGCTGCAGTTATTCGGGTATAAAGGCATCAGCCAACGCCATTTTCCTCAGTGTTTCTTGCCCCAGATGCCAGGTACCCTCTTGGAAGGCTAAATTTGGATAAATGCCAATGATTCCAAATAGTAGAGAGCAAACACAAAAAATAAGCATGTATGTACATATATACAAACAAATACACCATAATAGATTCCCCCAGCTAGCTATAAGATGGGCAAATACCCTAGGAGTACCACAGAGGGGAAGGCGGGTGGGTAATCCTGACTGCAGATGCATTCCTATCGGACATCTACATTTATGGTAGGTACAAAACTGTACTATGTCCTTCAAGGATGCATCTGCAGTCCTTACAAATGGGTAGAATACCATAGCCAAACTGGGGGAGGAGGCAAAAAGAAGTTATGGTGTAGTTAAGATCCCTTGCAAAACAGCAGTGGCAAAACCTGCTCGGGATCTAGAGTATAAAGGCAAATTATAATGCTTGGCAAATGTATGCACAGAGCTCCAAGTAGCAGCCTCTAAAATGTCCTTGGTAGCCACTCCTCGTAGGAAAGCTGTGGTAGTGGCTGTAGCCCTTGTAGAGTGAGGCCTGATGTTTTCTGGAGTTTTCTTTCCATGGTAGGAGTAACAAAATCTAATGCAATTTCCTATCCACTTTGAGATTGTCTGTTTTGAAATTGCTTTCCCTTCCATCCCTGTTGCATATGCTACCAGTAGCTGGTCAGTTTTTCTATTGGCTTTGGTCCTGTCCAGGTAGTAGCGTAATTGTCTATGTACATCCAAGGTATGCAAAAGTCTTTCTCCCCTGTTCTGTGGGTTGGGGAAGAATGTAGGTAGGTGGATAGCCTGATTTAAAGATGCTCTGGAGACCACCTTAGGCATAAAAGTAGGATTTGTTCTCATGGACACTCTATCTTGATGAAAGATCAGGAAGGGTTGTACTGCCATTAATGCCTGTAGCTCAGATACCCTTCTTGCTGAAGTGATTGCCAGCAGGAAAGCAGTTTTCCATGATAAGTATTGTAATTCTGCTGTTGCTGCTGGTTCGAAAGGAGGAAGTGTCAATTTTTCTAGCACAAAGTTCAAGTCCCATGCTGGCAATGGTGGCTTCCTAGGAGGTTTTACATTTTTAATTCCTCTCAGAAACTGCCTGAGAAGAGGATGTGAGAAGACTGGAGGATCCAAGTCGTATTCTGCTGAAATAGCTGATGCATGAATCTTGATGGAAGAATAGGACAGGCCTTTGTGGAAGAGCTCTGCCAAGTATTCCAGGATGTTGGTTATGTTTACCAGTGACACATCTTCTCCTTTTGCAGTACTCCAAATGAGATATCTTTTCCATTTTGCTGAATAATTTTTCCTTGTTGAGGGTCTGCGAGCCTCCAGGATAATGTCTTTAACCCTTTGGGATAAATTTGGGTTAATTGGCCTTATGCAATGTTCCAGGCAGTCAGCTGCAGCGTTTTCAGGTTTGGATGCAGGATGTTGTAGTTGTTTTGTGTTAACAGCAAGGGAACCAGGGGTAGGGGCCATATTTGTTCCCGAGACATGCTCCTCAGTAATGGGTACCAATGTTGCCTTGGCCAGTCTGGAGCTATCAGAATGATCCTTGGACGGTCCTCTTTGATCTTCAAAAGCACCTTGTGCATCAAAGGAAGTGGTGGGAATGCATATGCTGTCAGGTTTTTCCAACTGAAAGATAGGGAGTCCACCTTCCAAGCAAGTGGGTGGTACGTCCTTGTGCAGAATTTCTTTAGCTGGTGATTGCGTGGGGATGCAAATAAGTCTATTTCTGGAAGTCCCCATTTTCTTGTAATGGTTTTGAAGATGTCCGGATGCAGCATCCATTCGTGGGCATCCGTGGTAGTCCTGCTTAATATGTCTGTTAGAATGTTTTCTTTTCCTGGTACAAAGATTGCTTGTAACTGAATGTTGTAGCTCAGGGCCACATTCCAGAGTTCCAGTGCCATCCGGCATAGAGGGTACGAATGTGTGCCTCCCTGTTTGACATAACTGTGGTGTTGTCTGTCCTTATCATCAATTGACCTTGTTGGAGAAATGGTCTGAATATCTGTATTGCCAGTTTTACTGCCAGCATTTCCTTTAGATTTATGTGTAGGTGCAGCTGGTCTGGAGTCCATAATCCTTGTATGCACTTGTCCAGCATGTGGGCCCCCCAACCGAGGTCTGAGGCGTCCGTCGTGATGGTTTGGCTTGGTTGAGTGCTGTGGAAGGGCAATCCTGTGTTTGATTGACAGGCCTGAGCCCACCATAGGAATTCTTGCTTCAGGCATGGAATTATTGGAATTTGAGTTTCTAAGCTGTGCTTGTGTTGAGACCATAAATTCCTTAGGTACCACTGTAACTTTCTCATATGCAGTCTGGCATGTGGAACCAATATTATGCAGGATGCCATGAAGCCCAAGGCTTGCAGGACTTTTCTTGCTGTTAGATGGTTCTGCTTTGTTAATGCCAAGAAGTAGAGAGGTAGTTGCTCCTGTTTTTCTACTGTTAGGAATGCCATTTGCTTTGATGTGTCCAGCTCTGCACCCAAAAAGGTTATCCTTTGGGATGGTGTCAGCCTTGACTTTTTTATATTGACTGTATATCCCAGTGCTTGCAGTAGGTAAATGACCCTTTTCAAGTCTTCTGCTAGCTTGTTTTTGTTGTCCGCTTGTATCAGGCAGTCGTCCAGGTAAGGGTATATTTGGATTCCCTGAAGCCTGCAATGAGCAATTACTGATGCCAGGCATTTCGTGAACACTCTGGGCGCAGTAGATAAGCCAAAGGGCAATGCTGAGAATTGATAATGCTCTGATCCTGCAAGAAATATGAGGTATCTTCTGCAATTTGGTCGTATGGGGACGTGCAGGTATGCCTCCTTGAGATCTAGAGTTACCAGCCAAGACTCCTTGCCCAGCATGGGAAGAAGCTGCTGTAGTCTCAGCATTTTGAATTTTGGAACAATGAGGAATGTGTTTAAAGCGGACAGGTCGAGAATAGGTCTCCATTTGCTCTTTTCTTGGTACCAGGAAGAGTCTGGAGTAAAATCCCTTTCCTTGCTCCATAGATGGTACCTTTTCCACAGCTCTCATCTTTAATAATTGAGATATTTGTTTTAGAGCTTCTGCCTTTTGATTTGGAGGTAGGTTTGGCATTCCTCTCTTCCCTGGTAGAGTATGGAAATGAAACCAGTAACCTTGGTCTATTGTCTGCAAAATCCACTTGTCTCTTGTGATGTAGTGCCAATTTGTTGAAAATAAGGCTAGCTTTCCGCCTAAGGGTGCTTCTAGTTGTTCCCTGGTAGGCGGTGCCAGAGCCAAGTCACTGTGATTGTCCTGTAGCTGCGGTGGTGGCTGTGTCTGAGGCTGTACCTCGCTGGTTGTTGCCCTGCCACTGGCGTCCCCTGTAGGCACCCCTGGATTGGCTTCTGCCTCTTGAATGCCTGTTCCTGCCTCTCTGAGCTCTGGAGGAGTCTGGAAAGGACCAATTTTTGGAGGGCCAATTCCTGCTAAACCTTGGAGGTTGGACCTGTAAGAAATCTTTCACTGTTTGGACAGATTTTGCTTTCTCTTCCATCTTCTTCAGCACCTGTTGTGCAGGAGAGCCAAACAAATTGATCTTATCCATGGGAGCATCTAATAGTTTTGATTTGACATGGTCTGGTAAGGCCTGCTCTTTTAACCATGCATGCCTTCTGATAACTGTGCCAGTCATGGCTGATCTAAAGGAAGCCTCCAGTGCATCATAGCCACATTTTAAAGAATGGTTACTGACTTGCTGAATGTTATGTACCATTTCCTGAACAGATTTTTTGTCTAATGGTTCATCCGAGGACAGCTTTTTAGTTAACTGGTCTAGCATAAATTCTTGATACTGGATCATGTGAAATTGACAGTTCAAGGCCCTAGCTGAAAGAGTAGCAGAAGTGTAAACTTTTTTAGCCCATCTCTCTAATGACCAGGATTCCCTTTCAGAGGGAGGGTTTTGGCAGAGGTAGCTGCTACAGCCTTAGGTCCTTGGGAGATAGTCTCGGGATCTGCAAAAGGAGCCTTATACAAATGGTAATGAGTGTCCGGGACCCTGTAGTACCTATCGGGCTTAGCAGGGGCCGGAGGTAGAGAATCAGGAGCAGTACAAGCATCATTAAATGCATCATCTACAACAGAAAGAACTGGAGGTATGGCTAAAGGCCTATGTTGTGGTAAATGCAGAAAGGTTCTAAGCCTTTTTCTGGAGTCTGAGAAATCCTGGCCCTGCCACTGAAATTGTTCCCTCATAGCATGCAAGGTTTCCCCAAAGGAAAATTCCTCAGGCGGAGAGGCAGAAGGGATGGACTCTTCAGCATCAGAGTCTTCATAAGGGGAGAAAGGAGCCTCTGGAGGGTCTGTGTCATTTGGATCAGAGGAATCATCTGTAGTAACTGGCTCAGGGGGCTCTGCTCTAGGCCTCTTCTCTGGAGGCGGGTGAGAGGCCCTGGTCTGGATGAGGTTGGGATCCCCGGATTAAAGAAATGAGATCCTCTGCTAGACTAAGCATTTGTGAACTAGAGCTAGGCCTGTGAGAGGGGGTCTTAGCAGGCACAGATTTAGTAGTTTTAGCTGCTTTAGCCCTGGCAAAGGCCTTAATGGACATGGTTGCAGGTGGCCTAGCAGCCCCACGTGCAGGGGTTGAAATATCCAAGGGAATAGTGTCAGATAATTCCTGAGAAACTGCAACAGCAGGAAGGATTTCAGAAGCCGATTCCACCAGGTTGGAAGAGGCCTCGGTAGAAGGTAAGTTTTCGGCTGGAGGAAGAACCGCTTGCTCGGTTTCAGCCGAAACAGAGACACCCGCGGTTGGCTTAACTGCGGTTTCGGCCGAAACCGCGGACCGCGAGTGTCGGTCCTTTTCCTTGCGCTTTTTAGATATTTGCGTAGTCGGAGGATCCGACGGCATAATATAAGCAAAACGAAAAACTCCTCAGCAAATTCCGACCGACGTCTAAGCGTCCGCCGGTTAAAAGAAGCACAGGCTAGACAAGCTGCTACGTCGTGGTCTGGGCCTAAACAAGGTAAGCAGTAAGAGTGGAAATCTTTATGAGGTATTTGTTTCCCACAAGTTAAACAGTTATTCACTTTTTCTGACATCGGCTGAGGCAAGAAAGAGTCCCCAACGGGGTACTTAGCTTTTTAGAAGTCTTCGGTAGTAGTATTCGGTAGTAATCTCTGGTTCTGACCGACCGGCACTTGCGAACAGTTTCTGCTTCGGGCGCCACGCGGCAAGAAAGACTGGGGAAAATGGTGACGGCTGATGCCTTTATACCCGAATAACTGCAGCTATGACGTCGGGTGAAGTGCGACACCAGCCGAGGCCAGACCCAGACTTTGGAATCCGGCCGACCGAAGGGCTGCCTGACGACAGGACAACCCATTTGTAAGGACTGCAGATGCATCCTTGAAGGACATCCAACTGACCCTTTCTGACAAGAAAATGAGAAAAAGAAGCTGAGTCTAGCTAGGATTCAGAAAGAACTGAACTCTATAGTTGTGCCTTTTACCTCAGCACTGAAAGGACCCGCTCAAAAGCCATGAAGGGTGAGGACCCTACCGGCATAGCTGGAACCCTCCTGTCCCCAGGAGCAGAGCTATTGAGAGCCAAGGCACTAAGGGGAAACAGAAGGCTCCAGACAACATCAGTGTTGACCCATACCATGGATACTAGGTGCTGAAGCTTTGGCTTCGAGCCGCTTCTGGACCCAAACACATCAGAGCTGAAAGAAGGGAGCCTGTCTGAGATTATGTTATTTGAGCTGTCAGTTCCAGCAAACGCATTCCAGGACAGATCTCATCAGAGATAGCTGGATCCAACAGTAATTCAGGTGGAGTTCAGAGAATTATGGGTATGGGAAGAGCCAGAGCCCCGGAACCAAAGCGCTTCAGGATCAGAGGCTGAGGTTCGACTTGGTTTGATACCACAACACATAGTTGAATCTGACAAAAAAAAGACAAAACTAGGTCAGCAATTACCTACATAATGTTGGAGTCTATTAAATGCAAAACCACATAAAAGCAATAGAAAAAAGTTATGTACTCACCATAACATTCCATGTTTGTAGTCCATCTCGCCCTTCATTCTTACACATGGGTTCAGAGCCAATCCTCGGCTCAGACTCGGCCTATTACAAAGCTCAAAGTCTCTTAGTTGGCTCATGGCTAGGTAGGTATCCCATAGTACACCAGTACAATCCTCAGTTCTTGTTTGCTGCTAGACTATAAAAGGATAGAAATAAAGATTATCCAGAAAGAACAACAATAATGAAAGGTCTCCACCCTACCAAAGGTAACACTATCCTGTCTCCAGATCCTCCAGGATGGGGGTAGGTGGGTGGGTTCATAAGAATGAAGGGCGAGATGGACTACAAACATGGAACGTTATGGTGAGTACATAACTTCTTTATGTTCTGTAGTCCTATCTTGCCTTCATTCTTACATATGGGACAGCGTCCCTAGCACCTTATTCCTGGGTGGCTCATGGAAAAATACTCCCTGAGTACCGTGGAACCAAAGGAGGCTCTACCCCTTGAGGTCAGGTCCAATTTGTAATGAGTGATAAAGGTATGAGGGGTAGCCCAAGTTGCTGCTGCACAAACACTGTCAATTGGAGCTCTGGCTTGGATGGCAGCAGATATAGACTGAGATCGTGTAGAATGAGCCTTAATCTTGAACAGTAGAGTTTTTCCATTGGAGGTGTAAATTAAGGAAATACAGCTCAAAATCCAATTTGACAGAGTCACTTTAGAGTCTGGCAGACCTAGTCTAGAATCAGAAAAGGATACGAACAATTGGTCTGACTGAGTTCCTTAGTCCTGTGAAGGTAGAACCGTAACTGCCTGTGAACATCTAATTGGTGAAATTTGTATTCTGCTACGTTAGAATAATTAGGGAAAAACACCAGTAATTCTATAGCTTGGTTCAAATTTTAGAGTGAGAGCAAACTTTAGGTATACAGGAAGGATTTGTACGAAGAGAAACTCTGTCTTTGTGGAAAATCAAATAAGGAGGCTTTATAGACGGTGCTTGCAACTCTGAAACTCGTCTAGCTGATGTGATGGCTACTACAAAACAAAGTCTTCCAAGAGAGAAATTTCAGTAGGTACAAATGAGCAGGTTCAAAACGTGGTGAAGTTAGCTTGGACAGGACAAAGTTCAGATCCCAGGAAGCTACCGGTTCCTGAAAGGGGGGTCTCCACAAAGTAGCACCTTTAAGGAAGGTTTTACACAATCTGTGTGACATCAGGTTAGACACATGTTGACCCAAATGAAAATTAGATATCGCTGCCAACTGAGCCCTAATCGCGGCAGCAGCAGACCCCTGATGGAAGAGTTCAGACAAGAATTCTAAAACCATTGGGATGGATGCAGTGTCAGGATCTACATTTATTTCTTCAGTCCAGATGGAAAACCTTCTCCATTTGCTAGTGTACAACTTCCTAGTGGAAGGTTTATGCGAAGATGTGAGGATGTGGGTCACCGCAGGTGAAAAATCATGAAGACTGACTAGGGATGGAATTGGAGCAGCCACGCTGTCAAGTTGAGGGCGTGGAGGCAGGGGTGAAGGGAGTCTGACATGTGTGTCAAGAGGTCTGGCACCGGGTCCAGAGTCCATGGATCATCTAGTAGATGAGGCCCGGGAAAGGAAAAACAAATCTGATGAGGCCAGCAAGGAGTGAGGAGAATCACTTTGCTTCCCAAAAGCTTTGCTTTCTGAATCACTTTGGATATGAGAGAAAAGGGAGGGAAAACATATAGTAGTCCCAAGGGCCAATCGTAAATAAGTGCATCTCTCGGTGACTCCCCCGGAGGGGGGCTAAGGGAAAAATAGCTGCTGCATTTGGAGTTGATCGGACTGGGAAAGATCGCAGCAAGGCTGTCCCATTTGCGGAAGATCTGTTCCACTACTTCCTGATTCAGAGATCACTTGTGAGGCATCAAGATTGCCCTGCTGAGTTTGTTGGCTATCACACTGGTTGTCCCTGGGATGTGCGTCGTCACCAGAAAGCGTTGGAAAGAAATTGCCCACTCCCAAACACGAAGTGCCTCTCAACAAAGGGGGTAAGATCTGGTTCCACCTTGTTTGTTGAGATAGCAAACCAGTTGGACAACATGTCACTGGTATGGTATCATCCCTAGAAGAAGAAAGTCATGAAGTGCTTGCAACGGTAGAAGCACTGCTCTCATCTCTAAGACATTGATATGCAGGTGAGTCTGTAATAATACAAAAAGTTTAAACTTGGCCACGGCCAAGCAAGATGCACTTCTGAACTCGTAGATGTGCCAAACGAGATCTGGGGATTGTTGTTGTCTTTCGGCTTTTCCCGGTTAGGAGTCACCACAGCGGAACTCTGGTCCGCTAATGATTGGCAATAGATTTTGACGAACGCCAAGGTGCCAGCTCAACCTTCAACAAAGGCTCGCCCATTTACTAGTGCATTATGGGATACCTACCTAGCCACAAGCCAACTAAGAGACTTTGCGCTTTGTAATAGGCTAAGTCGGAGCTGAGGATCTGCTCCGAACCCATTTGTAAGAATGAAGGGAAGATAGGACTACAAAACATCTGCTATTACAGTTTATTTTATTTTTATTAAAGTATGTAAACCCATGTTCTAGTTTAAATGTAGTGACGTAAAAAATAAAAGAACAACGGCAGAATGGAAAGCACAGTGGAAACCTTCATCACATCAAGTTACTACAGACCTACCCTGACAGTGACCAAAATTTTGTGCTACACCTAAAGTAAAATAAATTTTATACATATATATATATATATATATATATATATATACACACACACACACACACACACACACACACACACACACACAAATATTATGCTATACTTGACCAAGGTCCTGAAAATCTACTTTTGATAGAGCAGCTTCCATTTTCCAACCTGCACCTCAAGATTTTCTAAGTGCTGGGCCAGCTAGAATTCCTAAAATTGGATAGTACAAAAATAAAATCTCCACGGGGAGTTTTACAGGAACCCGCCCTCATGAGAAATAAAAAATGTATTTAGCTTTAAAAAACTTCTTATTTACTCCCTGATGGATGAGCATCCTTGTTTTAGCAACTTTATGATCACATAGATTTCCCCTAGCTTGCAGTAATTGAGGTACTTCTTACTTTTTATTTTAAGTACTCTGCATTTTTTTTTTGTCTTTCGTCACACTTAACACAAGCTTTATTTGTATATTATGACAATCTGGCAGAACAGCTGAGTTTCCTTGGGTTTGTTTTTGTTTGTAATACACAGTGAAAGATTTAATAAAAAGACTTGTGAAGAAAACAAAACATAGTATCTATTTGAAGTGTGGTTCCTAATTGACCTTTTCACATCTGGACTAAACTTACAATTCATAAAGGATTTCCTTGCAAACAAGACTGCTCAGTAATCTGTCCTACTCGAGGCTGAATACTGCTTAAATAAAAGCATTGAACCAACAAAAGCGAGTAAGCACACCATACTGTGAAAAGCACAAAAACATTCATAAACTAATGTAAGCAACTATTACATAGGGAGTCTGCAACCACAGCAAAATCTCCAAAAAAGTGTTTCACCAGTTCCTCTTCATGTTCAAAACTTCTATTTTTATGCACTCTTTGTTCCCATTGTTGCCAACCATTAGACCAGCTTCCAACCCATCAGCTCATTCGTTCCCTTCATCAGAAAACAGACAATTGGAAAGTGTTGTCAATCCAGGCAGTCATCAGTTGCGGGTCAAGGTTTTTTCGTTTTTCTCCCAAACCCTAGCACGGCTCTCACACAGTACACTAGGAGAAGGAATGCAATGGGCTAAGAAGCAGATATTTCCTCACTTCTGCAAAGGGCATTCCCTCCAAATAGTCCTGCCTCACCCTTTGCAGCATGAAAGGTGATCTCTTCAGTCACTACCAAAGAGAACACACCATCATACATGCCTTCAGTCCATGCAAAACCCCCACTTTTCTCAAAGCAGATGCGAGTTGGCTACACCCCTTCACTCTTCTTCCTCCCCTGCCTTGCTCCTCCAGTGCTGGGGCTTCTAATCAAATCCTGGTCTTCTAGGTAGCAGTTAAGGGTCCCCTCTTCTGCACCATTGAACCAGGCTACTTCCCAATGTCTACAACTGAAGATAAATAAACATCTGATAAATGAAAATAGAAAGTTCACAAAAAACATGCATAAATGGACAACCATATGGAAATATACAAGAATATGACCATTTGCACTGGCTTTACCTTAGTGAACTCCACAGCAAAAAGTTTCTTGCATTCGGTTTCCAAAAGAAAACTGCTAACCATTAGTTCATGGAAAGTCTTCCTAGCTCCTGCATTAAAAAAAAAAATTTGAACACAAAAACTTGAAAATGCAATGAATGTAAACACTTAACCAAAAGGCCATGCTATTTGTTTGGCCATGTGTCTAAAACAAAGAAAAGGCAAATCAAAGTACATGCATGCACTATTATAGAGAAGGTCCAATTAAGTAAAACTAGCATCTATTAATCTCTCCTCCTAGCCTCAGACACAGCCATGATCTTCCTTAAAGTCAATTGCTGCTGAAAAGGTACTTGCTATGGGTCTTAACTGAAAATAGTAATGCAACACGAAACCACAATGGCATGATAGCCATTGTGAAGAAAGGAGTGTATTTGTCAGGTTTAGAACCATGACCTGGGTGTCCCTGGGGAAAAAAAAAAAAATCACTGACATTTCTGTCAACAAGGGCAGGACAGAAACCACCAAAGCTTAAAAGGTATCCGGGTACATCTGTTGGACCTCACAAGTACATTTTCACTGATTTTGCCAGTTAATTCTTTGGCGAGACTGTAAGGCATCTGTTAACTTTCACCCTAATTTAAAAGTGCAGATATCAACAAAGCACAAATCTACAGTTTTAAAAAAAAGTAAACAGACAACAGTGAAATGGTCAACTCATTTTAAAGTGCTTCCTACAAGAATGACTTCACTCCAAACCATTTATGAAATAAAAAAAATTTACAATCATTATCTGTGCTTTTTATGTGGCTCACATATTTGTTAAAAGGATGACAACACATTATTGTTCATCCACTTGTTTAAAATATGTAAGGAATATACAAAGATCAGAGGAAGGATATTCATACCAGCTGAAGGAATGTTTAGCAAAGATCATGCCTTGCCTTAAATGGAGTGATGACAAATTTACCGACACGTAGTTATGACAACTTTGCACTTTAAAGGTAGTAAACTACTCCCACTCCCCACCCCCATTAAGCCAACCTCTAGTGCCAATATAAACAATATTATAAAGAATATGTTAAAACAATACAGACAATATGTGAAAACATGTTACTGTATTAACTCCCTAATATACATTAAGCACTTTTATCTCTCTTACAAGTACAAAGACAGGAGTCTTCAACTGTATTACCTCAGGTGTATTTGCATTTTAAATGTGTTCCAATCACAATTTCAACAAAACCTATTAGGGGTTAACCAAGTAGGTCAGAAGATTAAACAAATGTGGAAAAAAAAGACAGGGTAAATGACTGAGGCAGTGCTTACAGTACTGACAGCAATAAAAGATGGGTTATAGTATTGACAAAGCCACAAAAAAATGTAACAGCTTCTAACTGGAAAGTGTTTTCAGTAAACAGTGAATTGTTAAAAGTGGTAGGTGAGACATTGGCATTTGTTAATTTAAAAAGAATGCAACATTAAAAGTATTTTAGAGGGGAACAAAGTGCCAACAAAGCCACTACATTACAAGTATTTTGACTGTAATATGTGCAACTTTATTTTAGATGGCAGAGAAATGTTTTGTAGAAATACAAAAAGCAATATAGTCCATCGTACTTTTACATATGCAAACCAGAGATAGACCGAGTATATTCCATTGCTTGTATGGCTTGTGAAAAATTGTATGTAGGCAAAACCAATAAACACCTTAGAGGTAGAATTTATGAGTACACATACGCTATAAAATTTAGGATGAACTTAATGCACTTTATAAACATTCTATGCACTGTCAAATTTTTTATTTGCAGTTTTGGATCCTATGGATGTTATCAGGGAGTAGGGAGGCTCTCTTAAAATATTAGAATACACGCGGTAGCTTCGATTAAATTCGGGCATAAAGTTTAGGTTGAATCAAACAATTAATTTCAAACGCATGTTTAACTGAAATTTTGATTTGCCATGCATTTAAACTGCTACTGCACTTGAGGTAAAACAGTTTGAAGTCATCTCCAGTCTCTGTACTTATAACAGAGATGTTAAGTGCTTATATATTGGCTTTCTCTCAACATATCTGGATGACAGAAGACAGAGAGCAGTACTGGTAATATAGGGACTGTCAAATTATAAACTGGAACAGCAGATATACACCAAAGGCAGGTAATGTGGCAGTGAAAGGCAAAATGGAAGGTACTTTATTGATGACGATCAGTGTGAATCAACTCCCCCACAAAACCCAGTACTATGATTAAATAGATAAAACACTGATTTTCAGGATGGTATTGCTATACTGGCAGGAGACAAACACAGTTTGCAGCACATAGGAAACTCTTACAGGTCCATAATGTCGTTATACACACCACCCTGCATAAAACACTTAAATTCACTAGGTCAGCTATTATGGTCAACACATACAGCAGGACCTCCTTAGATCCTTCTACACTTTTTATTCAGATTCACAATATACTCCAGGACAGATAATGTTTTACATCTAAGAAGCATGCATATTAATTAGTGGGCATGAAATATTGCCCTATCAGTCTCTCCAATAATGCATCACTGGCTGTTGAAATACAGATGAATCATGTATTTATTTATTTTATTTGACACTTGTTAACTGGGTTGGTCCGACTGGGCTGCAGAGCCCTTTTTCGGTGGAGGCCCAAGGAGAAAATTTCCACAGATAGACAAATACAAAAACAAAGACATCATACATATTACAAACAAGTGTATACATACAGTCAAAAGAAATCAACTTATAAATGAACATGTTAAAATACAAGAGTAATACTGAGGTTTCAAACAGCCATGGTACTTCTTAACTATACAAAATATAATATAAGTTAGATTCCATCTGAGAAATTCATGGTTGGAGAATTTCATAAGGACCTAAAGAGAGTAGTTGTGGTAAAGTGAAAGAGTTGAGAAGGGAAGAGCAGAGTAGTTTTAGGTGGGAGCGAGACAAGGTCCTTTAGAAGTTTTTCGAAGCTGAGGAAGTTGCTGTTCATTCTTGGAGAAAGTGGAAGTTTGTTCCAGGCAGTGGCGACAGAGTGGCTGTATAAAAGCTTGCCAATATTTTTATTAGGTTTGTAGATATCTAAAAGGTGTGGGTCTGGGCTGCATAGGTTACTCACAGTACGTAGTGATGAGATACGCGAGGGCATGACAGTGGGAGGATTGATTTAAGAGTGTGTGTGTGAGGTGGAGTTGGTTATCAAGTTCAAGCCATTGTAGGTTTTTTTAAATTTGCGCAGTGGTGAGAGTGATAAGGAAGTTTGGCAGGGATCTGGCTATTTTGTTGCAAGTGGTTTCAAGTTTAGCTAATAGACTGGATTGAATATTGGTGAGAATAGGGGCTGCATAAAGTATGGGTGAGAGAAGGAAAGTCTGTGCTAGAGAACATTTAGTGTTATCAGTGAGGTATTTTTTGTAATGTAAAATGACATACACTGGAAAGTTCATTTATTCTACTGTAAAAAAAAATAGATATTCATGAATAGTTTTCTTAACTGTGTAATTAATAACCTGAATTTAAACTCCTTTGGATTTCTCCATCCCCAGCAATGAGAAACATTTAACGCCAGGTTACATAGATTTTTAGTTATACGTGGCTACTGTATCAAAACATGGTTAGGCGTTACAAAAAAAGTGCTGTTGGATGAAGACTTGTCATTATTGTGGAGCATGGGAGTAATTTAGAAAGACTGAATGCGCTGAAAAAGCAGATCAGGAGCCTTCTACACTTGAAGACAGATAATGCAAAGACTGCCCTAGGTTTAAAATATATTGATGACTCTCCAAGAGTATAAAAATTATTGGCATCATGCTTAAGATGGCAAGTCAGTGAAAGAATAATCACTAAAATTAAAGATCTTCAGGGAGGGAAGGGTGACTCCTGCTGAGATATTAGGACAGTCTGTGAAATATTTTGCTGGACTACACACAAAAGCAAACTGAGAAGGCAATCCATGAAAGGGTGATTAAATATCTGGGAGCAACAGCCCTACCAACTCACGCAACAGAGAAATCTGACAGTGTGATGCAACCTCAGTCTGAGACAGAGCAGACATTAACTAAAATGTCCACTGTTAAAACCCTAGCCCCAGATATATCCATTGAGATTTATGAATTTTCAGAGCACACGTCTGTTACAGCTTTTACTGAAAATTCTGTTCAAAGATTCACAGACTGTTAGCAGGTTAGCAACTCAAAGGCCCTTCTAAGACTAGCCAGGTTTTCCCAGAAGAATAACAATGTCCTGCATCCAAACAGGACACTGAGGGTCAGGCACTTGTAAGCTACTTCTGTCCATAATGGACATGGGTGCCAGGCCCAGTGTAAATTTCATATTCCCCATCCACTTGTCTAGGTTGTGCTTAAACTGGGTAACAGATGAATTCAGCTTCACATGGATGGGAAGCCTCTTCCACAGGAGGGGCAGTCTATGGGACAAATATGTCTTTCCAGCATGCTCTGTTTAAGTCACAGACAAAATTCAGGTCCCCAGAACTTTTATTTCTGGTACTTTTTGACTTACAAATACGTAGCAGTCATAAGTGTGGGATTTGCGGACGCCTTGTATGCCACGCATAGTTTACCCCTCAGAAATCTATACGAGATTGAGTAGAGAGAAAGGGCTTTAAGGCACTCTGCATAAGGCAGGTTTGTTGCACTTTGTATTGTTATTGTAAGAAACCTTTGAGGTCGCTCTAGTTGCTACATATGCCTGGTCAGGTACATAGTAAAGGGACAAATGTACTCCATGACCGGTCTAATAAGGGCACAGTACAGTGGAATAATGAGCTCTTTGGACCTAGATGCCATGCCCTTACCTACAAGATGCACAGCATAAAAGGATTTCCTCACCACTGTGGCCATGTGGTGGTCAAAGCCAAGGCTACTGTCTATGTGGATACCCAGATCCCTGACCACTAGGTCGACTTTTAGGGGTGTATTAACATGGTAATTAGCCAGGGAGGTTGATTTCCCAAAGGGTACAATTATACATTTCTTGGCATTGAGTTTAAGACCATGGTTTTGACACTATTAGTCAGAGATGCTTCCTCTTTGAAGAATGCTAGTGTCTGCAGGGGAGCTGACTATAACCCCCAGCTTGCAATCATCTGCAAATGTAGTCAGCCATAACCCTTCAGCATGTGTTTCTATTGCAGAGAAATACATGCCATAAAGGAGTGGGCAATACTGAGCCCTGGGGACTCTGCTAGTGACTGGTCTCTTAGTAGCCTCATCTATTTTGACCACCTGGGTTTTATCAGTGAGCCATTTGGTTATCCACCGGGTGATAAAGGGTTTATACTTACATTAGTAAGCTTGTCTATAATAACCTGAGTGGAGTATTGTATCAAAAGCATTGGCCAGGTTGAGGTAAGCTGTGTGCACAGTCTTACCTTTATCCAATGCTTTGGTGACCCTCTCAAAAAAATCCACCAGATTTAATAGGTATGGCCTTCCTTTATCACAGCTGAACTGTGATGAGTCTAGCATCTGCAAGTTACTTACAGTGGATATAAAAACTTTTCACACTCCTGTGAAAATGGGATATAAAAAAATGAGACCACAATAAATCAATTCAAAACTTTTCCCACCTTTAATGTGACCTATAACCTGTACAACTCAATTGAAAAACAAATCTTCTAGGGGAAAAAATATATAAAATATAAAAAAAACAATAAAATGGTTGCATAAGTGTGCACACCCATAAACTAATACTTTGTTGAAGCACCTTTTGATTTAATTACAGCATTCAGCCTTCTTGGGTAGGAGTCTGTCAGCTTGGCATATCTTGACTTGGCAATATTTGCCCACTCTTCTCAGGTCTCAGGTCATTAACACCCACATGGACTATGATAGTCATACTCGTACCTGTGGTTCAATGACCAGAGTGCATGTGTGACTTGACAGATCCCAACCCCATAAAGGCAGCTAACCGTGACACTCTCCTTACTCAGTTTGGTGAAAGGGACATCTGTGTGCTTCACTATGGAATCACCAATGACCAGGAAATTTGGCTGCCTACCAGTTTTGTCTTAAGGGCTTAGCAGTTGAGGCATTGGATATGATGATACTATGGTGCAGTTGTAGTTGGCATTTTAGCAGTGTATTTATGTGATGGCTGAGGACCCTTTCTTTGACTGCACGGTGCAGGAGGTCTTAGTGTTTAGGAATGTTATCTCTAAGTGCCTCGGCATAAGTAGTTTTATGTGTAGGGTCTTTACCCTGTGCAGCAGATGTGGTGAAAGCGTCACTGACAACCTCTATAGGACTAGTTTTGATTGCATGAGAGTTTTATCTCCAGCATTAACCTGTATTTATACCTCTTGCATACACTATCTTTTTATTAAGAATAAGTGTATTGTCAGTGTACATGAGGCAATTGCTACAATGCCTCAAAATACCCATCTCAACCACAATGGCCACAGTGATAAGTCAGGAAGTGCATATCCACGGCCACTGATCTACTAGGGAGGCTTGAGGAAAACTTAAATATTGAACAAGTCAATAAGACAAGCAACTTGATAAGCAACGTTAAGCTATGAGCAAACTAGATGTTCTAGTAGTCAAAAAAAAATCTGTCTAGACAGTAATACCACAAGAGTGCAGACCAGAGACCAGAACAGAGACACTAAGAATAAGAGGCACAATAAGCCTTCACCAGCTCAGAAGGGTAAAGGGTACTCTCTCATCCCACAAGACTGTAGACCACAAGCCTTCCTAATGTAAAATAACTGTTTTGGAACCCAATCGCTTAAACCAGAACTAAGACACTTTTAAAATAGCAGAATAGCAGACACAATAAACCTTCAACCAGCAATTCCCAGCTTAGAAGGATGCAAGCTACCTCTTCTGGCACAAGAGTGTAAACTGCAAACCTTCCTTATGTAACGTAACTAGTTTGAAGCACAAGTGCTTAAATCAAAACTAAGAGGCTTAGAATAAGAGTTTCACTGTAATCAGGCTACTAACAAGCAGTAATAAATGCAACTGTGCACTTTAAGAACAAGCAGCAAAAAGTAGAGACAGTAAAAGCAGCTGAATAAAATGTATGTGGGGCCTTCCCAAATGATCTCTCTGCACTCAGTAGAATGTGCTGCTGAGATGGGACTAGGAGTGTCCAAAATCAGATTTATAGTAGGGGTGGGCATAGTGGCATAGCTAGAATTTGTGCCACCCAGAGCGGACTTTGAGTTTGCTGCCCCTCTTCCTCACAAAATAATACATACACAAAATTAAACATAATACACATCGTAGTCCAAAAGTCAATGAAGGAATTACTAAGACATGGCAGAAAACTGCAAACATTTTAATAAAACTTGCATAAACATATATATACACCAAAGGGGTAGGCGCTTTCACAACTCAGATGTTGCTTCTTCACACCATATAAAACAAGACAGCATTCATAAATTTAAACAAAGTCATCTGACCCGAAAACCTCCAATCACAGTCTAGCAATCTACTAAAAACCAATCAAAACAGCAATGTATCATTCCATACAAAACATGACACAAGCATAATCATTTAAGCAGACCATGCATAAATATTCCCTCATACATTCCATTTATATCGTATTCAGATTAGATATGACAGTACTGCATTAGTGAAGCGTATACAAGATTTTGGGGACAGACATAAATTTAAATTTCTAGGAGTTGAAAAATTAGGAAAAAAGTCCAAATCTGGGTGATATTTGTAATGACACAGAAAAGTCAAAATTAAGATGGATAATTAAACTGCAGGCAGAGGAAATGATTTGAATGGGAAAGTGCCCCTAAAACCCATTCTCAAGATGCATGGTCTCTCTAAATTGCTGTTTCAGTCAGAACACCATTAATCCTCAGAGGGTATCCTGTGTTTTTTTGTGATAATACACATCTTTTCAAAGAATGTGTTTAACTATACTTTTAAATTACAACAATCTACAAAGCCATTTTTATTGCTTTTCTCTTAGCAAGATGAATGACATTATCAAAATCTATTTTGTCTGTCAGTTGGTGTTCTATATAAAGTATGGCAAGGTTTCTTAAAAGCAAGGTGCTCATAATAGTAGATCTCAAGTATTTTTTTTTATCAGTTTTAGTTTAGAGAAACTTCTCTCAGCTAGGAACACTAACAGCAATTGTGACGAAACTTCACAGCAGTTATTACAGTTTTTGGAACTGAATTCCCAAGATTGCATTTCTGAACTGTAAAAGTTCAAGGGGGCCTTTCTTCCATGTCTGTTTCATCTTGCTTATTAGCAGCAGCAATGACACCTTCAAGTCTTTTTCTCTCAACGAGGAACTCTTCCTCATCAATGTCACTGTGATCATCATGACGTAGATGACACTTGTAGTCATCATTCAAAAGATTCAATGGAGTAAGGAATGCATATTTCTCAGCAAGAACGTGAAGCAGTTGAAATATTATAGTTATTTCTTGAATCATTCTATCCCACAAAGAAAACATTCCTCTTCGCAATTCAGTTTCATATGGTAGTTCAGCAACATCACTTGGTCCTTCACCAAACATTTGTTTTTTCTTTCTACATCAATTCTGACACTCCTCCATGACTACTCCTAGAGATCATTACAAACTTCTCTGGCATATGTTATTGCACTGTTCACTAACTTGTCAGTATTTTCAATTAAAAATGTTTTTAAAGCTTCAAGTTTTACATCACAATGTATATTTAATCCTTTCATTTGTAGTTAAGCCTGTGTGTCGTTAACTTCTAGAACGGATTCCAACAGGCCAAGCAAGCACAGAAAGAAAAATGACTGCAAAGTAGCAAGTAGTATGCCAGCATCTGACCTGGTAACTGTATTTTCTTCTTCACTAGTTAAATCTTCTAAAGCTTTTAAAATGCTTGAGAATTTTTTTTTTATGACACTTACAGCTTCTCCCCTTGCACTCCACTGTGTTTCTATTATGCGCTTGAGACTCTGACAACTGACCAAAGTCAGAATATCCCAATAATGAGTTGAGGAAGAAAATAACGTGAACAAATGCTCCCAAGTTCCAAAAAAGGTGACAGAATTTATACCAACAGAAGCTGCATGTACACCAGTCAAATTCAGTGTATGATTAGTACAAGCAACAAACTCTGCTTTTCTATTAACCTTTTTTATGCGTCTCTAAACAGCAGTACATTGTCTAGCCATCACAACACCATGGTCATAAGCTTGCCCTCTACAATTTTGAATATCAGTTCAGTCATGTTCTAGTTTTTACAAACTCATACTTGAAATATTTTTGGGTTTTACCTTTTGCTTTGATAAAATCAACAAAGGATTCCTCTACCTGTACTTTACCTCCATCAGTCATACAGTAGAGCAAAACTTGGCTCATCTGATCTTTATGAGAAATGTCAGGAGTGCTGTTGAATATTATAGAATAATACTTGGCTTGTTTAACTTGTTCTATGATTTTACTTCTTACTTTATTTCCCAAAATTTCTATAAATTCGTTTTGGATCGAAGGGGTGACATATAAGATTTAGAAAATTTATTTCCCAGCTTGATTCTGAGAATATGGTCTCGAAGCACTGGGTCATATTTCACTAACAAATGTAGTATTTCTTAAAAAAATAGAGTCTTCTTTTCTTAGTCAATTTAGCATAAACATCGGTTTCATTCTGAATTCCTTCTTGGTGACCCCGTAACACCAAATTCTGTTTCACTGGGAATCTACTGTAATTATGTCCAACAATCTCAAAAGGATTTGCCCTCCACTTCATTTTCAATAAATTAATGTATATTTTTTTATCAATAGTCGCTCCACATTTAATCCTAATTTCCTACTCCTTCCACTGTGTGAATTTCTGAAGGTAGGCCACACTGGATTCATGCTTGGATATTTTAGGATTCAGTTTCCACCACATATTGAATCCATCCACAGAATCAAAATCTGAGTAACTTCTGTCCGAAAACAGTCTGCAACAAAAGCAGTAAAGAGCTTTCTTGGAAGGAGAGGAAATTAACCACTATCTCAACATTTTTTCACCATTTGGTAATGTTAAAAAAAAAACAGCTGTGTGTAAGTTTTCTGTTTTATCCTTTTACTGACGCATCTTGACGAATCACTTCACCGAAATGCGAATCTAGGTGTTTAACTACAGACGCACCATAACGTACCAGTAACATCCGGGTCTCATCATTAAACTTGTTTGGCCAAAGACCAACATCTTTTAAGACAACAGATGGAATTTTTTGTTTGGCACACACCATCTCTTGAAGTTGATGGACTAGTTAAACAAAGTTAATTTTAATTTGGAAACTGCTTCAGGTGCAGCAGTAATAGTAGTTTCTTCATGATTGAGATATTTCAATACTGCACCTTCATTCTTTTTTTTAATACTTCTTCCCTTGCCCTTTTTTTTTCTAAACGCAGCACCGCTCTCTTTTCTTCTCTTCATCTTGGGAACGAAATTAGATTGACACTTGAGAGAAAAAATATTACTACATAACAGCAAACAATAATGACAGTCATGAAGAACAACAGGGAAGAATAAATGACCATGCACATTTTCAGGAATGCAACAAGTCCAGATCTTTTAACAACTTAACATAATTATTTTACAATACAGTTAAATCTTTTTTAGTGAAATATTAATGTTGCATATATTGTGCTAACTGCTATTTAAATGGCTTTCATATTATATATACTACCCAATTAACAAAAACGGTATTAGAAACCCAAAACATTTGGAGAAGTTAAAAAAGGGACAACCCATACAGTATCAGTATGCAAGGCATTCCAAGTTTCTGTGCATAAATAAAAACAAGCTCTTTAAGGTATCACATGCACCTAAAGATTATTCTCCCCAGCTGCTCTAGAATACCATTGTCAATAGCCTACCTGTTCTTGCAGATAAGCTGATCAAAAATACAGAAAATCAATACCAACTGTTTTAATATCTGTAGACAGATAATGTCAAATGCTGTACTGTACATACACAATGAATGAACTAGAAACCTGTGCTGACAAGGACATGCATAGGGTCCTCTAAGCAAAGTATTGTCATGACTGCATAAACCACACAGTCACAGCACTGTTCTGTACAAATGCTGCCCCACAGAGTGCCATGGAATCTTCCAAGAAAAAAAAATAACTTTTCTGTGTCAATATTACATTCAGGTTCAAGAGTTCACATTTTCAGACAGTAAAAGTGTGCAAGGTGTTTTAAGAAATAAAAAGAACCATCTGTGAAGCTAGGATCTGGACTGGACCAGACACTTGGATGCACAATTTCTCTGATGTACTTAAACAATCGAGCAACGAATGACATCAGCATGTTATGTATGCAGAGAATTACATAAAAGTCATTCAGGTCTTTCATTCCTTTCATGTGAAGAAAAATTGTGGCATTCTCATTCTGAGTTCACTGCCTCCCCTCCCTATGATACACCATGATATGTAAACGTACTGTTCAACAAGCCAGAGGATAACTCTATAATACAAATTAACAAATTATATGCAGGAAGGAACCAATGCAAATGGAAAATAATTGACACACATCAGCACAAAGCAAAATAAAATGACCTTGCAACCAAGCCACTATTAGAAAATCATTAAGGGAATAGCATTTATTCATTCAACTAATATATAAAAGAAGCTTTGATGAATTACAATCTCATCTCTTCCTTCACCCCTACCCCACAAAAAAAGCATAGCACCGAGTCCATCAACCAATAAGGACAGGCTTGATGAATTAAGAACTTGCATCTCTTTCATCCTCTAAGACCCCCCCCCCCCCGCCCCAACAAACTGTAGCATTCACTGAAAGTGTACTCTAATCAGTAGACATAATCAAGTAATAATAATTAAGAACAACAGCCTTGATGAATCAAGAACTCATACCTATTCCTCCTCTCAATAAAACAGGCAAAGTACATATCTGCCCTGTACAACAGCAATAAGCACTAGTGGCAGCAACTGCAGCAGGATACCCCATAATGTTGCCTCTATCATTCCTCTTACATACCCTCTCAACCTCTTAGAGCAAGACATCTGGACAAAGCCTACAAAAACGGGGGGGGGGGGGGTCCAAAAACAGGGGAAGGCATTAAAAATTCCTCTTACAAACTTAGAAAGTTACTTGAATAGCAGGATTTGTTTGCATATAATTTTGCAAGGATATGAAGTCTGAAACTCAAGTGTATATCATTCTTTAGTGACATCAGTCCTCAGTAATTTGACAGAAAACCAAAGACCAAAAAAATGAGGCAAAATCTAGACTTTCTGCAAAAATCTGGCCAGTTGAAAAGTGTGCTTACAAATCCGTTGTCACTTCTCATCAGAAAGAATAAGAAAAGCTGAAATAATATGCATTTTTGTACAGTCTATTATAATTCTAATTACGGTCATTATTAAGTGCAATTCACCACCTGTTTCTCCAAAAAGGAGATTTAAAAAGGCCATTAAGCGAAACTACATTTATACTTTAATCTGGATTAGATTTTAATTCGACACATCCACTATACCTCTCAACTGTCCATATTTTTGCTTCATATTTTTCGTCCATTTCTCAAAAAATTTGTGATTTTCTAGATAAGCACTAGTGACTGACATCCGTAAAAATGACAGCCACTTCCTATTCTTCAGAAAAGGCATGCTAGTAACACTGACTGCTGACATTCCTGAGATCTTTAGGATGGTACAGTGGTGCAGCGGTAGCATTGTCGCCTCACAGCAAGAGGTTATCTGGTTTGATTCTTGGCTGGAGTGCCTTGAGTGTGGATTCTGCATGTCCTCCCTCCATTCGTATTGGTACCCTCTGGGTGCTCCAGTTTACTCTCATATTCAAAGACATACATCCAGAGCATTTCAACCCGGGCCTCTGCTGAAAACTGGCTTCGTTCCAAGATGGACTTTCCCGGTTAACAAATGTTAAATAAATAAATGTAACACTCAAATTTCCCATATGCTACTCATTTTATTCAGACGTTGTCAAGTATGCAGCTATTGGACATGTGTATATGAATCACAACAATCTTGCAGCTTTTTACTACCTCATTTGGTTGCACCATTTCATTTTTATTCACATTCACATATTATACATAAAGCACATAGCAGGCTGCTGCTCTGCAGCTCTTGTTTCTCTATCACCAACACCCAGTACTAAGCTTTGAATTTACCTACCACTGTGTATTATATGCAAGTCGTTTATGAATTCCAATATAAATTTCAGACATTTATAATAAACAGAATCATGTAAAACATGTTCTTATAGTTTAAATGGGACATTAGAACCGTATTCGCTGATGGTCTGATTATTAAATTTCTTCTCAATGAAAACACCCAAAAGCCACGTGCTTCATTTTAGTTAAAACTGTAATGAAAATGTTCATTTTTTTACTGAATGGCCTGTTTTTCCCTTGCAATATTATGTTTTGAAAGACCATAAAATATAGTGTCAGAGTTGTATCCGAACTTTTCCAGTTAAATATGCAACATGTTGAAAGCACTAAATCAAATTCATCCATTCCTGTGACATACAAACAAATGTGTCATTTTATACATAAAAAAGTCATTAAAGTATTTTGGCCCCGCACAGCCTGACAAAAGTGGCAGTAATAATCTTTCTGAATGACCGTGCTTTTTACATAAAAAATGAAGACCTAATTTTCAAAAGAATGCATGTAAGCTCTAAGCAGTCAAGCCTTTTGATGGAGTGCTTTAAGCCATACTAAGCATCCATTTAGATAATAAATTAAACATCTCTTGTAGCACTACCTGTCCTTTTTCATATATTCTTCCCGGCCCAGAGTTCCTGCAATTTTTCAAACACTGTGAACTGTCAAAGGGGCTGCCTGCTGGCCTGTTGCATGCATGCATACATCATGGTGTGCAAATCTGCCAAATGGAAAGAAACCAAGGCGTCACCTGACTTCCGCCTTTCGACGCCAGCTGCCAGGCCAAAAAAACAGCTTCTCTTTAATCAAAAAGTGTTGTCCAGGGCGGACCATCCCTCTTGCCCCCCCCCCCCCAATAACTAAACCACTGATTGAAACCCACATTCAAAGAAAATTCACCTGCCCAGTGGAGGATCAAATTTACCTTTAGGCACTTTCAAATCATAGGCCCCTTTTGCACACATATTTAGCACCATGCAAACATACATGTGTTCTTTGATTCACCTTCCTGATTGTATTAAATTACATTCCTTGTATAATACAGCATGCTTTTTAGAGCGTTTTAAATTTATTGTTTTGAACATTTTTCCAGTAAGCAATGAAACAAAATGCATGAATCAATAATGACAAAACTGCCCAATTCAGAACATTTCCATCATAGAACTTCTGTCATTGCAATCCACCAATATCAGTAAGTATGCACAATCTCTGCAGAAGTAAAAGTCATCTAAATAATTCCACACTAAAGAGATCTGTAACTAATGAAGTAGTTGCTGCTAGCAAATAGCTTTATATTTCATGGTTTCATCTATAAATAAAGTGCTTGCTGCCCTTGAAGAATAAATTGCTTATGTTACATTAAAAAAGAATACACTACTAATATTTCAGTAGGGAATGGATGGCAAACTGATAACAAGGAGAACGAACATTCTCAGGACTGCAGCATCCACACCCTTTAAAGTACGACACAGTACAGTATCAGCAATCCATCTACATATTGTGAAAGTAGAACCCAGAGCCGCCTTCTACATCAAACGAAAGTATGGACTGCGCAGTGGTGCAGCGGTAGAGTTGTCCCCTCACAGCAAGAGATTCTCCAGTTCGATTCTCGGCTGGGGAGCCTTCTGTGTGGAGTCTGTATGTCCTCCCTGCATTCGTGTGGGTTTTCTCTGGGTGCGCCGGTTTCCTCCCTCATTACAAAGACATGCATCTGGAGCCTTTCTCCCCGGGCCTCCGCTGAAAATTGGCTTTGTTCCAAGTTGGACTTTCCCGGTTAACAAATGATAAATAAAATAAAAAATAAATAAATATAAGACCTGTTATGCTACTAACAATGCAAACAGACTTGGCATAAACTTCTCTTCCCTTGAAGCTCTCAGCTCCTTGTAAACTCTACTTGACACTCAACTACATCTCTCAACAAAGTCACCAACTCGTTGGAATACACACGGCAAAACAACACTAATAAAAAATAGTAAATATATAAAACATGTGAGCGCTTTCACAGAGTCCTCTCTGCTTCCTCAGACATACTACAGTAACTGCTGCTCTTGTTTAAATAATGATACATCTGTGTCAAATCCAATCAGTTGACAGTATCTTGAAATAAAAATTAAAAAGACATGCACTATATAAACAATCAAATCATAAAAATAGTGGACTAAAAATGTATGTAAAAAACTGTAAAAGCTTGCTCTATAAAATTAGATAGTGTTAAAACTGTAAAATATATGTATAGATGTTAAAAGATGTGACTGAACATAATAATCAATGTTTCAAAGCCATGTTCCTGAGAAAAGGTTTCAGTGAAACCTTACTATTTAGGTCCAGGTGGTCTGTCAGCCTGAAATCTAATTATCCATCCATAGAGAGACGTTTCTCATATTGGCTAATATGTTCATGCAGCTGATCAATCTCGTCAGCTATTATTTCACTAGAAAATGCATCAAAAATGTTAGATGGAGACCACTATGCAAGGTCTGATAGGCTACGTACCTTTCCGTGTAGAAGGTGTACAGCCTGCTCCTTCATATTTGGAGGTGGGCAGTATCCACACCCGACTAGAAAGTTCAAGATTGATACACGCTTTTATACAGACTGTCATAGTAAGAATGTTGTATATTTTGGTCTCTGTACAAAATGCCCAGCCTACTATGTAGGCAAAACTAATTGGTTGCTCAAAGGCAGAGTCCTAGAACATGTAAGGGACATTAAAAATAAAAAAAGAGACAAGTGCATTAGTGATGCATGTTATAAAGGAGGGAACTACACACACCTTCAAATTTCTAGTGTTACACATTATACAAGAAAATAAAAGAGGTGGGAACATGAACAATAAGACCGAAGCCTCAGAACAAGAATGGATAATTAGATTTCAGGCTGACAGACCACCTGGGACTAAATAGTAAGGTTTCACTGAAACCTTTTCTCAGGAACAGGGCTTTGAAATATTGATTATTATGTTCAGTCACATCTTTTAACATCTGTACATATATTCTACAGTTTTAACACTATCTAGTTTTATAGAGCAAGCTTTTACAGTTTTTTACATCCATTTTTAGTCCACTATTTTTATGATTTGATTGTTTATATAGTGTATGTCTTTTTAATTTTTATATAGTGTATGTCTTTTTAATTTTTATTTCAAGATGCTGTCAACTGATTGGATATGACACAGATGTATCATTATTTAAACAAGAGCAGCAGTTACTGTAGTTACTGTAGTATGTCTGAGGAAGCAGAGAGGACTCTGTGAAAGCGCTCACATGTTTTATATATTTTTACTATTTTTTATTAAAGTGTTGTTTTGCCGTGTGTATTCCAATGAGTTGTTGGCTTTTTTGGAACATTATACTTTTATCGTTGATTACTTTATCCAGATTCAGGGGATTTGTGTTTGAAATATTTCTCAACAGCCCAAGAAACCTGGAAAAAGCCAAAATTTATTTGGGGGGGGGGGCAAAAGCCCAAAATCAGGGACACATTTTAAACATTGCTTGTCTAATCTTCGAAAGTTGCTAAAATAAAATGTTCAGTGTTACCATGAGTTTCCTGAAAGATAGGATGACTGAAACTTAAATGGCTATCATTTAGTGAATTCAGTTCTCAACAATTTGCCAGAAAACCACAATTTTTAAGAGGAACAGACCAAAAGTATGAACCAAACATTCCACACATTCTGTGAAAATATGGACAGTTGAGGGCTGTGGACACAAGCCCTTGAATCACAAGCAGTGGTACAGGTAGAGAATTCAGGCTCTTGGTTCTTGTACCCAAGGTACAGGGTTAGAGCCCTTACTGGAGCATTTTACACACTTACACACACACACACACACACACACACACACACACACACACACACACACACACACACACACACACACACACACACACACACACACACACACACACACACACACACACACACACACACTTGCACCTGTCCTGCAAAATTCCCTATAAACTGAACACTCTGCATCAATAAAAGTTGAGTGCATGAATGAACAGAAAAAAGCAGGCCATCTATGCAATAATGCACATACAGATGTGATGCAACCGGACCAGCCACAGGACCATTCTTAAAGAACAACATCCTTTAAACTACCCTTCTGGGGCAGACCCCCCCCACCCCCAGAACAACATCCTTTAAACTACCCTTCTGGGGCAAAGCCCCCCCCCCCCAGCTATGCCACTGGGCAGGTAACTCAAAAGCTACCAAATGACCCTAGCCAAGACCTCTTAAAACTCCAAAAGAACAAAAAAATTAAAACAGAACAAATGTAACATAAGAAAATGAGGAAAAATAGTAGCAGCCAAATCTTAAATGAAAAACTTCACAATCAAATGTAGACAGAGGTCAGCATTAGTCAGGCAGAGATAATGCCTCTCTCCATTTACTTGGCATCAAGCAATATAACTTCTCACCTAAAACCAAAGAAGCCCCCCCTTCTCATTCATCCTACAGAACTATTTCAGTTCTAAACCAGGATTATAAATTGTAAATTATGGCCAACACAGTACCCAACCCTCAGTTCATCTTTACCAAATGAATTTTGTCCATGAACATAAAACTTCTGACAATTTGCTCAAGTCATTTCTAATAAATGATGATGCTCGCAAAAGGAAAGTCAAGCTACTGATAGCCAGTTTAGGAGCAGAAAAGACTTTTGATTTTTGTTAGTTGGGTTTTGTTAAGGAAATTGGGCTTCCCACAAGGATTTCTAGACCTCCTCAGCAGGTTATATAATGGGTCCTTGGCCATGATTAAGACTGAATCAAGACTTCTCATCAGGATGGCGAAGGCCAATCTAACACCAAATGGGATAGGTTAATTCAAGCAACAAAAGGGAAATTGGTTAGGCTTCAAATAGCTTGCAAGGGCAACTAGCCTAGTACTTACCTCTGAACCTATTTCACCTTACCAGGACGACGAAGCAAGCTTGTCCCTTAATTGCCTCTGCTGCTCACCTTACATTTAGAGACAACAGCCATAAAACTTAAACAGGTTCTAACTACAGAATATACAATCTCTGGTCAAGAAAACAAAATATCACACTATGCTGATTATCTACTGTTACACCTGGCTTAACCAGATAGAGACCTACTAGAGTTATCAGGATGTTGGGAAGAATCTGGGGAGTTACATGGCTACACGAATATACATAAGGTTGCCCTAAGAATACGTTTTTTTTTTGCAAAAGTTAATCCAACACGACCCTTTTCTTTGTCCAGACCAAATGGAAAAGCATCTGGTGCTATTTCTTGCTACCTCTCCTGCAGGCTTCAGTAGAAATGAATAATAAAGTGCTGCCAATTAGAATAAAGCAACTGACAAGCATGGTGACTGCTTTGTTTAGACACCACAAAAAATGCTGGTGGTTTTATACCAACCTCAAGCACTCCCATACACTTTCCATAGGACATTTTTACAGCAAGTAGTCACACAAATTCTAAATTTTATATGAGAAAACAGAAAAAGTAATGTAGTGTAAGTGAACTTAATGTAGCAGTAGATTTCAATTTAAAAATGCTGCAGTAGCCTGAGCTATATACGTTATATCCTGCAAGTGTTATAACAGCAGGTCAACTTCCAAAGCTTCAAGGACATTTTCCACATCCCCAAACCATAAGGTTGAACTGAAAAGAAAGCATGATCTAGGAATCAAGCCCTTCAGAGCTTTCATGCCAACTGGCAAAAAAAACATAGAAAAATAAAGGAGATAGAGGAATGGAGCAGCTACTGCAGCAGTGATCATTCAAGCACCTGATTTTAGAATACGTTTACGTACTCAACTGTACTGTGCTCATCATTATGATTACTGCTGGAGTAGCCTTAGCTATATGGGTAGATGATCATAGCTTAGACTGACTGGAAAAAAGATGGATGAGGGTCCAGAAGGCCCTGGGGAAAGGTCCTAACAAAATCTCTCAAAGACCTTCAGAAAGAAACTAGTTTATAGTGCTTTGTAAAGGCTTGTCTAGAGGACCATGTTGTTACTTCAGGAATGCTTCGAGAATACTTTTCCAAAAAGCCTCAGATGAGCTCAAGGTCATGGAAGAATACACCTTAACCCTGTCTGGAATCGTCTTGCTGTGGTGAGTATAACAAGAGGTAATACCATGAGACAACCATTTGAAAATAGTCTAATTTTACAAGTTTTTCTTTTTTTTGTTACATTCATGAGGGAAGAACTAATCAAGCATTTATGAAATGTTCTGTTCTGTCAAGAAATTACCACAGCTGTCATGGTTCTGTAAGGCAAGAAGTATCATCTTCACCCTCATTTTTACATTCTGCAAAGAAGATGGGGAAGAGGGACAGCTTGACTCAAAGGGAACTTGGACACCACTGAGTGAGCAAGACAGGCCTGCAGGACAGTAGTACACAAAAATACGGAACCACAGAAACACCACCCTGACAGGGTGCTGGATCCTGTCTTGGCACCAAGAAAAATTTCACAATTTTCTAATAAAGGAGTTTTTTTACTAGCAAATTTTCTAGCCTCCATTGATATCTGCTGCACTTCCACAGAAAACAGGTGCCAAGAAGGTATTAAAATTCTATCATCCAAACAGTTACAGTTGTTTGAGATTGGAATGCATCAAACACTCCAGTGTGAGTAGATCCAGTCTGTGAAAGCTTGTGGTAATCTCTCTTGGGAGAACCACTGTTGCCTTGATAAAAAGGGAGTCACCGTAATGATCTTTAGACAGTCCTTCTGAATGTATAGAATGACCCTGGATTTTAGTGGAAAAGGAGTGAAAGCATATGGGAACACTCCTGATGAAGGAAAAGAAAAAGCATGAGTCTTCCAGGCCTTCTTGCATGGAGTCCTGGAACAGAATTTTGCCAAATGATCGTTGTGAGTGGAGGTGAAAATATCTATTTGAGGTGTTCCCACCTGCTGGATCCATTCCTGGAAGACACCCTGATTCAATTTCTATTTTCGAGGGCCTGTCTTGGTCATGATTAGGTTTGTCTGTCTCACAATTTTGCTCTGATGGTATAGAAAATGCCTGTAGAATGAGATTGTGCCCAGGCTAGTCTGCACAGAGGATGAGATCTGGTTCCTCCTGTTTCACATCACTGTGGTGATGTCTGTAAACAGCTGTAATGGTCCTGGGGTGACTACAAATAAGACAGTTTTGGTCGGTCATTTCTAAAGACCCTGCAATTTTATCCCCCTAGACACAGCTCCCCAAGCAAAGCCGTGCTGGAGCTGGAAATGAAAATGGAAGACCTGATCTGTAACAAAACTGGTCTACACCAAAATATCACCCTTTTCAAAAGCCTAAAATTGGAATCTGGAAAGTTGGGGGATGTTTGCGTTGGGACCATAGAGATTTTAGGTACCACAAGTTTTCTCATGTGGATTCTTGCCAGATGAATCATGAATACGGTAAAATGCTGTGAGCTCCTAGAAATTCAGGGCTGAGACAGTAGTCTCACTGGATACAGAAGTACTGCTTCCTATGGAAGAAAAGCTCTATAAACTGAATTATCTAGGATACACCCCAGGAAAACAATCCTGTGAAGAGTCAAACAAGACTTTTGTATGTTCTCTTGGAACACAGGTCTGCGTAGGATGTCACTCGAGAAATTCTGTACACTTTGAAAAAGACTCTGAAAAGATAAACACATTCTCCAAATAAGGAAAAATGTTGACATCTTGCATCTGCGATCAAAGGAGATGGACACTTTGAAAACACCAATCAGCAGCAGACAGACCAAAGGTAATGCAGAAAAATGGCAGTGTGATCCAGACACAGAAAACCTTAGGAAACATCTGAAATCTGCATCTATAGGAATGTCATACGCATCTTTTAAAACTAAGATCACCAGAGAGCTCAAATGGGAAATACGAGGTAACAAGTTGTGAAAGGATAGCATTTTGAACTTGGGCAATTATCAGAAAAAGGTTTAGAAATGAGGACCCAAAACTGGCCTCCATGAATTTTCTTTCTTTGGCACCAGAAACCCTTCTAGCTGAGGAGGGACCACTTTTATTGTCACTCCCCGAGACAGCAGATAGTGAATGACAGCACAGAAAAGCGGAGTTTTGGTCTGGCAGAGGATGGTGGATCCCTTGAAAAGAAGGGATTGATACCTATTGCCATATATACCCTTGATAAATTACTTTCAGAGCTCATTCAGAGCTCATCATTCTGAAACTATCGGCTGCCAAAGCGAGAAATAGAGGTTCAGACTTTCTAGAAAAATTAAAGGTTTTCCAGGCTGTGAAGGGGGGGGGGGGGTCCTTGCAAATACTCACTCTGACAGACTGTCCTTTGTTTGGTGGGGGGTGTTCATACTTTCTTTTTGGAACCTTGTCATTGCTTTTTAAATATTTGCTTAGCAGTGCTCCGCTGTACTTTTTTTACTTTTTGAAAAGGGTTGAAGAGGTAGCATTAAAAACACTGACAAACTTGGAGAGGGAAGGTTGAAAAACGGACAGATTCCTTGAATCAGCTTACCTCTCAAACACTTTTTAAGGTCTTCTGCAGCAGATAATAAAAAAAAAACACACTGTCTAAAGCAGAATTCAAAATTTCAGCTTTGACATCCTTGGGAATGTTTTGCAACAAACAAAATCTCCTCATAACACCTGGAGTAACAGCAGACCTAAAGTGGAATCCTCAGAACCATAAACACATTTAAATCAGTTGGTAGCCACTTGAGGCACAGATGCAATTAAATTACACAAAGCTATTTTTTTTTCCTCAGAAATGAAACATATGTCATAATATTCATGTTCTCAATGAGCTTGACATGCTGCAAAATATACTTTGCCACAAATTTATCAAAAGCTTCCCCATCCTTGTCAGGAGGAGGACTAGTATTATCCAAATATTTAGCAGCAACTTGATTCACCAGAGAAATAACTGCAGAGTATGATCTGGGATCAGTGTACAAAAACTAATGAGAAAAAGGAACTTTATACAAACCCTCTGCGTTATTAGGGGCAGCAGGCTGGCTGCAGGCAAGTTGCTGGCTGTCATACAAACATTCTCCAATGCTGAAAGAACAGTAGGAATTGGGAGGTCTTTATGCTCCCACTGAAAAACTTACTCATTCTGGAGGTAGTTTCTGAAAAAGAGAATCTTTCAAAGTGACTGGCAGAAACCACTCTCCAAAGAATGTGAATCAGAAAACAGAGTAGAAAAAAGAAAAGAAAAAAACTGTCCTTTGAAATAATTTTGTGATTCAAAATCTTGATCTTCATAAAATGAAGAAAAATAAGTTATGTTATTACCATAACGTTCCATGCGAGTTGTTCATCTCGCCTTTGTTCTTACACGTGGGTTCGGAGCCGATCCATCGACTCCGAGTCGGCCGCTTTCCAAGCTTTAAATCTCATAGAAGCTCGAGACACAGTCCCTATCCCATGATGCTCTGCTGCCAAACCCCAGATCTAGTTTGCTGAAACCAGCAAAAACACAACTAAGCAACCCAATATAACAAAGTAACTATTTACAATTACTTAAGAGATAACCTGGCTGACAAGAGGATACTAGTAAGATCAAACAGACCACCAGCTATACCCGTTCTTCCAGAACATGGAGGGGGAAGGTGGGAGGGAGTGTAAGAACAAAGGCGAGATGAACAACTCACATGGAACGTTATGGTAAGAACATAACTTCTTTATGTGAAGTTCAATCTCGCCGTTTGTTCTTACACGTGGGTAGCGTCCCAAGCACCCTAATTATGGGAGGCTCACGGGAGTACATTCCTGGGAACGGTGAAACCAAAGGAAGCCCAGTCCCTGGAGACCCTGTCCACTTTGTAATGAGTAATAAATGTATGAGGTCTGGACCAAGTCGCAGCTGCACAAATGGTATCCAAAGGCAAACAAGCTGCGTGAGCTAAGGACGTAGAAACAGCCTTGGTAGAATGAGCTTTCACTTCACTTTCTAAAGGTTGATGGGATGAAGAATATGCAAACTTTATACAATCAGAAAGCCATTTGGACAACATAACTTTGGATACCGAAAGGCCCTTCTTATTGACTGCATGGGAAACAAATAGTTGATTTGATTTTCTGAATCCTTTTGTTCTGTCCAAATAAAATTTCAATTGTCTGTGAACATCAAGCTTATGCAACATGTATTCCAATTAACTGGCATGATGCCTGAAAAAAGTGGGAAGTTCAATGGACTGGTTCAAGTTCACTTCGGAACAGACCTTCGGGAGAAAGGATGGATTTGTTCTTAGAGGCACCCTGTCAGGTGAAAGACCAAATATGGGGGCCTAACAGAGAGTGCTTGAAGTTCAGAAACTCTATGCGTCGAATTAATGGCCACTAAGAAAATTGTCTTCCAAGAAAGGAACTTCAACGGACAAGAAGATGCGGGCTCAAAAGGGGGAAGCATGAGTTGAGACAGCACCAAATTTAGATTCCAGGGAGTAATCGCATGTCTATTAGGGGGTCGAAGGTGATGAGTCCCCTTCAAAAAGGCTTACATAATCTGTGGGACAATGTTAGAACCTCCGCATCCCACATGGAAGTTAGATATGGCAGCCAACTGAACCCTTATAGTAGCGGCTGCCGCACCACCGTGGAAAAGTGAAGTCAAAAATTCCAAAATGCTATGAATAGGGGCAATAAAGGGATCAATACCATGTTGAGAAGCCCAATGACCAAATTGTTTCCATTTACTGTTCTATAGTTTCCTGGTGGAGACTTTATGCGAGGAAACCAGAATATGCTGAACCGCGGGAGACAAATCATGAGACCTGGCTAGGTTGGAAAGTGGAGCAGCCAAGCTGTCAGTTTGAGGGATACAAGAGAGGGGTGAAGAACTCCCGATGAACGAGTCAGAAGGTCTGGCACTGGGTCCAAACCCAAGGTTCTTCCACTTGGTATTGTTGAAGGAAGGGGAACCATATCTGCAGAGGCCAAAACGGGGCTATCAGAATAACTGTCCTTCCCAGGCTTTTGGCTTTCTGTAAAAATTTGGGGATCAGCGGGGATGGAGGAAAGGCATATAGGAGACCCGAGGGCCAATCATGTACGTGTGCGTCCCTTGGGATGAACCCCGGTGGAGTGTATAGGGCAAAGTAGAGTCGTGAAAGTGTTGCAACGCTAGGAACACTGCTCTCAACTCCAAGACATTGATGTGCAAACTGGATTCCATCTCTGACCAAGTACCTTGGACAGTTCTTCCTTGACACAGCCCCCCCCCCCACCCTATCAAGGAAGCATCTGTGGTCACTGTGGCTGTGGCAGGGGGAGTGAGGAGTACAAACGGACGACCTACAGTAACTTGGTGGCTGTTCAACCACCAAAGGAGGTCCTTTTTGCAAGTATTTGTCAGCAAAATCTCGTGTGACATTGGAAGTTGTTGATAAGACCACTGTGTGAAAAGTAACCATTGGAGTATGTACAACCTATGATAAGACCACTGTGTGAAAAGTAACCATTGGAGTATGTACAACCTATGTGGTGTATTTGCTTGTAGTTGAAGGAAATGTTTACTTTAGTGCATGCATGGTTATTGGCATAATCAATTTAGCCTACCCATTTGGGGACACCTGACATCTGGGGCAAGAAAAACTGAAGAAAATGGCGTCTGCTGCATCTTTTATACCCCTGGCGCACGGACGTCAGGGAAGAGGCGACAGCAACAGACGCCGGACCAGGACTTTGGAATTCAGGCCGACTGCGGGTAGCCTGCCAGCAGGATAACCCAAAAGTAATGACTGCAACAGTGAAACACGATGAACATCCTGTGGTGTAGCGGTAGAGTGCGGCCCTTTAGGGGAGGAAGTGGAAGGAACCGAAGAACTGAGGGTCTTAGCAGACATGACCTTCCTCATGGCATCGAAGGCACCGGTTTCCCAACCGGAGTCTGCCGGTTCCGAAGAAGACAGCAGACTCCCAGGGGCCAAGACCACGGGCTCTGAATCAGAGGGCAGAACCAAGCTCATATGCACGAAAGCCCCGAGAAGGAAAGTCGGAACCAAAAAGTCAGTTCAACTCCCCCCCCCCGGAACTGGCGAGAGTGTGTCGGCTCCGAGACTCTTCGATCGGAACCGAAGTAGTCAAGGTCGAAGGAGCAGAGAGCACTGGAACAGGCCTCGGCTCCGAGGGTTCCACCACTATCGGATCCTCTCTTTCTGGCTCCGAAGGCTCAACTGGCTTCTGAGGAGGAGCAGAACTCGTGGAAGGAGGGGTCGTATGCTGCGAAGCCAACTTGGTTGAAGCTGCAAGCAATTTGGCCAGGGCTGGGCTCACCAAAAGTCTCTGGACCACTCGGTCCGCATCGATGTCAGAAAGGGCACCGGAAGAACGGGTCGAAGGAGCCGAAGAAGCCACTGACTTAAGAATTGGAGATTTCAAAACCTCCGACACCGGTTCCAATACAATGACTTGGCTCCAAGGTAAGATCTCTGTGCACGGCTCTGAAGGCTGTGGAGCCGGCAACAGAATCTTGCCAGAGGTGCTCAGAGCCGAAGACTTGTGCTCCGAAGACACCTTAGATGACTTCGACCCCTTCGAGGACTTGGAGGTCTTGTCAGTCTTATCCAATATATCCTGGAAGTCAGATTTCAACAGTCCTCTATCTACCAATTTCCTTCTCTTCTATAATAACACCCTGCCACTGAAGGAATGGCAGATAGAGCAATCCTCCTGTAAATGTAGCGTACCCAAACAATAAACACAAGAACTATGATTATCCATGATAGACACATCTTTTGTCCACAGTCACACTTTTTAAAACAAGATTTGTGCTTCTCTGACATTATGAAAAATTGTCCAATAACACCACAAAAAACAGCTTAGAAGTTCAGATCCCTAAACTGCAATAAATATAGAAAGAAAAAACAAATGCTCAATACAGAATATAAGGGGATAGGGTAATTAAATTTGACAGAGCCCCGTCAAGTAGAGAAAATCAAGGCGGCTAAAGGCCTAGGAGCAAACTGCTCCGAACTAAAAAACAAAATACCAGCTTAGATTACCTACTCTAAACCACCAAAAAAGAAGGAAAATGTGAAGCCTCACTAAATATCAGATCCCTGATAGATACTAGAAGTCTAAATATGCAAATATATAATAAAAAGAATACTGGCCAGAGTTTCTTCAGAAGATCGTGTGATCCACTGCAGCGGTAAACTAGATCTGGGGTTTGGCAGCAGGGCATCATGGGATAGGGACTGTTTGAGCTTCTAAGAGATCTAGAGCTTGGAAAGCGGCAGACTCGGAACCCACGTGTAAGAACAAACGGTGAGATTGAACAACTTCACATCTTTTTTTCTCTTAACAGAAACAGCTGAATTAATCCTAAAGCAAAGTCCAAACAATCACTGCAATTCAGCGTAAATAAAACAGGAAAAGACATGGGTCTTAAGTTTTTGCTCGTTTCTGACAGGAATTTCTAAAGAATCAGACCTAGTTTTGGCAAGCAATACCTCCCTATAGCAGATTATGCATTTTGGCTAAGCAGAGAGGAATTCTGTGTTGCTTCTCCCAGGAGAGATGAGTGATTCTCCCTTACCCATCAAGGGCACTCCAACAGCCACAGAAGATGCATCTAACCCCAGACTCATGTTGCCTGTAAGGATGACACAAGAAAAAGCCAAAGAAAAAGATGAATGGTCTGTGGAGCTAGAAATGGTCACAGCAGTCACCCATCTATGGGTGAGGCACTTTGGCAGACTGCTGTGGTGGCAAAGGCAGTTTTTTTTTAATTTTCTTTTTCTTTTGTGAATGATAGTAGAAAGAACCAAGGAATTAAGCCGTTCCATGGCAAAGTTGAAAAATCAGCCTGATTCCTGGGGAAGCCTCAGCAGTAGTCGGTAAAACAGCCATGTAGTAATAAAAAGTCACGTTTCCCACCAAAAAACATAGTAAAAAGTACTTTAAAAACTTACCACAGCCCCAAAAGTAAAATAAAGCACCCCCTATCTCAAGAAAAAGGTAGGTTTGTGGAACAAAGTTATTAAAATCAATTTAAAAGTAAAAAGTAGCACTCGTTTAAAAGTTATCAAATATCACTTGATAGTCAAAAACTTCTTTCGTAGCTTAAAATGTATAATTTCACAGGAAAAGTTCAGTTTCCATCATAAAAGTAAAGCGTGAAAGTTTTTTTATACCCCTCAAAGGAACTTCTGCCCAGCAATGGAAAGTGTTAGTTGACAGTCCCTGAAAGGCTGCAAGAGGAGCGGTCTTCGGTGGCAGGAACCTCTTAAGGGCTTGGCACCCAAACCACTCCAACTCAGCTAAAGCTAACAAATGGTTTGGGTGTGTGGAAGGTACTCCACAAGCTTTGGAAGTCACCCCGCTGTTACAGCTTTAGCAGGACAGAGCCAATATAGCCAAGGCTTCTAAAGCAGTGATCACACGGATGATCATACAATAGCGTCTAAACTCCAAACCTTTCCCCAAACAGATGGGGACTTGGAGCTTTCTAAATTAGAAAAACACATATGAGGCAACTTGGAGACCAATACTACAAGATACCGCACAGGGAATATTTTCTATATATAAATATTTTGTTGGCAAACAAGGGAAGATGGAAACAGTTGCCAAAGCTTTTATCAGTGGCTCTTAACATATTTATCCAAGTATTACAGGAAGGCAACGTAAGCAGCTGAGGAAGGGAATTTATTCCTATCCCTTATTCTCCTCTTTTGATGTTCCTGACATCTGAAGAAAGACAGCAATTGTAGTCTGGCCAAGGCCTGTACTATTGGGGCAACTTAAAATAGGTGGAACATGGGTTTCCTGGCTAACATTCACTCAACAATACAATTCAGATGAAAGAGGAAGGGGACTCTATGACAGACTAATGAAAGAAGGGTGAAAACAACAAATAATTAAAATACAGAGAATTATTTATTACTAATATCAGTTTATAAGTAATAAAGACTAAAACTGATTCAGAAATAAAAAGGAAGGCTGTATGACCTATTGATAATTCACAATCAAAAGGGTGTAAATAAGTACAGAGATTACTGGGAAAGGGACCGGAACACAAAAATGCTGATGAGAATCTTAATAAAATTACATGGGAACAACCCACTTTTCCTTTAAAAATAATAAATCTCTTAAGCAACGGTTGTGTTATAGAAAACCAGAGGTGAAAGAAAATAGGTTTTCTGAGCATCTTGGTAATTTTCCATGCAATTCATGTAGTCCTTGTAAATATTCATGCCCTACTCCTCAGTTAATACACCCCCAGACTCTGATCGGGTGTGGTTAAACTGAATTTTTATGCTGACTGTAAAAGTACACATTTAGTATATTTGGCACAGTGTTCTGTATGTTTATGTTTTTATGTAAGAAACAAATCATACCTTAAAAGAACACATTTTGGAACATGTACATCATATTACAAAGAAAACGTTATCTACATATATGCTATTAGAAAACAAAAAACATCTAGTGCATTGGGTAAACATGTGGGTAGCTTTGGAGAAGCACATTGTTTTAATTTTTTTTTGTCCTGGAATTGTTGAATTTTAATTTGAGAGGTGGAGATCATGTTAACATAATGTGCTGAACTGTGATGGATTTTATGATTACAAGCTGATAAGGGCTTCAGACTAAATGATACTGTCCCTTTAAAACGAATATTGAAACTGTGTGCAATGAATCATTAGTTTCAGAATTTGTATTTATATGGCTGAATTAGTGCACATGCGCATGGTCTGAAGCCATGTGATTTTATTACAATTAAAGTTTTCCATTTTACACTGCTGTGTTGGTCAGTCATTTTCTTGCACTTTTTTGCCGGTTTTATTTTATTTGACTGCCCTTGATCCACTGTAGTTGTTTTGTTTTAGATTTCAATTATCAGGAATACACTGAAATGAACAGAATTACTGCCCAAACATGAAACAAAATCTAGAAGGTATAGATTCTTTATCTGGCAGTGTCTTTACAAAATGTTTCTATATACTGGATCAGCTTGTTAAGAATCTTCCCAAACATCCATGGTAGGTATTGGAGGTATGGTACCCAAGAGACAATAGACTGGATACACATTTTGTTGAGTTGTCCTAGGTTGCTATTACTTAAGAACCAGTTGAAAAAACAAGTTGGATAGGCACTGGAGGGCTCCATTAAGACCTGTAGCCAAAGTGTTTTTGCTTATCATACGGAAAAATAACCAATGCACCAAAGCTGAACCTGGCAGCACTTAAGTTACTGATTCTGGTGGCTAAGAAAAGCATTACAATAAAGTGGAAACAGCAATCTATCCCCACATATCAGGATGCACTTCATTTACTGAAGGACCTTAGAAGTCTGGGGATGATGTGGTCTGGGGGTAGTTCCAGCTTATTAAAAACCAAAAACTGGCAATTACTTGATGTCTGGTTTACTTAAAGTGCTTTCGAGTTTACAATAAATACGCTTGGTCAGGGATAGTAAATGGGAGAAGTAAGATCTAAATAATTCAAGGCATATACTTTTGCACCCATAGTAAAACATACCTCAGACGGCTGATAAGTATACAAGTGAAATTAAACTGTACATAGAAAGTTTGTATCTTGGGCTGTTTTGTTAAGTTATTAATACTGGTTATAATAATTAGTTGATACTAATTGTTATTCTGTTCTATAGTACACCAATTTGTTGTTGCAATCTACTTTATCTGATGACATGCAGTGTTTAATATTTTTTTGTGCGTGTGTCTTTCGGCTTTTCCCGGTCAGGGGACACCACAGCGGAACTCCGGTCCGCTAATGATTGGCAGTTGATTTTTACGTACTGGCTTGCCAGGCCTGATGCACAACCTTCAACGAAGGTACGCCCATTCACGCACGTCTCCACGCAGAAGACGCTCTAGCTGAGAATCGAACCGGACTATTTAAATAAAGGAGGAAAAATAAAACATTTCAGGATCTATACTACATGGAATTCTTGAAAATCAGAATCCTTAAAAAAGAAAACCCCTGGGCTGGTATTAAAAGCACCTTCCTAAATGTCTATTAATAATCATACCACAGTACATATACTTATGGAAACTTGCCTTTAAATAGCTTTGAATCCCATAACATTAGCCTAGTGAGACAGCAGGGCTCTTCAGGGCTAGGTTCCTCTACAGCTACCTGACAGAAGATCTGACGAAAGCCACCTATAAAGAATATAAAAAAGGTATAAATAAAACAATTCTTAATTGTTCAAACAATAACCACAATAAAAATGTACAAAAATACGCAACAGTCAATTATAAGACAGTAGTAACTATTTTTACTGAACTTGTATAGCAAAGCTGTGGATACTGAAGATATACAGCAACTAGAACACAAACACAAATGCATTAAATGTGAAATAAAACAGTCATTTCAGAGATCATACCTTGTATAATGTCTGAAACGAAATTCCAAACCACTAAAGCTCTCTTTTTATACTTAGAAAGAGGGAAAGTTAAACCGCCTAATCAAACACTAGTAAAAGATGAGCACTGTCACAGTATGGGCAGCTGAGAGTCTTGTGAGTACATTATGTACAACAGTAGATGTTCAAATAACAGTGTTACTGCTATAATAATTCTGAGAATGATTGCAATTAGCTACAGGCAGATGTCAAGACACCTGGGCTTGATTTCTCTGAACAGTCAAAGGTTCCTAGATGTGCACAGCTGCAGTCTTGCTCACAGACCATTAATGAATAGCATGGCTGCAATACAAAAGCATACTGTGGGGCCCTACTCTGTTCTCCCATGGTGCCCATGAAGTAGCACAGACAGCTAGTACACCAATAACGGCTCTTCAGAAAGGCTGAACATGCCCTGAAAGTAGTAAGCAGAAGTACAATAAAATATTTTACAAAATTTCACAAACATGTTATACAAACACTCCATGTTTGTAACTAAGGAGGAGAAGGAAAATAGCACGAAGTACAGGCAAGTAATTACAAAACAAATGCAAAAGAAAGCCACAAAGCCTGCATGTGATTCTTAAATAGCTTTAAAGATGACCACTAGACTCCCTGTAATATCAAAAGGATTATGGAGTGGAGTCAGTCCTAAAACAGTGATCCTATTATATCTACTACCGTGGTGAGTGCACTTATGCACTTAAATAAGCTGTACTATATACTATGTTCATCAGAAGATTACTGCTGAATTGACTCCTAGAATGATCAGACTACAAAGCAGTACAGCCTTGGCTCACAGCAATTGGTATATGGTCTACAAATCTTATTATTCATCCAACTAGCAGTGTTAATAAAATACATGTCCAAGCAACAGTTTGCAAATGCTTTCAGTAGATACAAATGGGCAACAAGTTTTCAGCAGAGGGGCAGGGAGAAAAGTTCTACTACAATAACAATCATAACAACATAATTAGCAAAATGCTAATACAGTTTGAACAGTTATATATCCAATAATAATTAAATTCTTATAAAAATAACAGAAAAATGTACTGTGTTGCACATTATTATTCTGTACGATTTATTTATATATTGTATACCTAAGAATATAGAGACTTCCAGAATTTACTCAAAGCCAGTTATATTACAAGTACTTAAGTATGCGTTTTTAGGACTTGCAGACATTAATGAGAAAGGAAATCATACCAGTTATACAATGTCAGCAATTTACTTCATGGAAAAGGGGTATGAATGGAATTAGAATAAAATCACAGAAGGTAACAACAAAAGAAAATGTTAAATGGAATAAACAGTGGATTATATTATGTGTGGAAAATAAATGGGACAGGGAAAAGATGAAGAGGACAGAAGTGGCTGAGAAAAAAATGAGGCTAGGAAAATAAGAAGTGACTTGAAATGGATGAGAAAAAGAAAGACTAAGAATGGACAGATGTGGAACAAAGTGAAATAAATGTTATGTACTTACCATAATGATAGATCCATGTTGTCTGTTTCTGCCCAGTTCAACCAATGGGTTATCAGATTCAACACGGACCACAGACTGGCCCCCTGAGCTCTGCTTCCTCTACCCATAATATCTAGCTCTACACAGAATTACCTCAGAGAATTTGGCACTCTTCAAATAGCTTCCAATGTCAATTCTGACAGCATGACAACAAGGACCCCCAAGCAAAAAGAGGAACCGCAGCCTCCATGACTTGGTCATCCAAGGATCTAGAGAAACAATACAGGAGGGGGCAGGTGGGAGGGATGGAAACGGACAACACGGGCCTACTGTTATGGTAAGTACATAACTTTCATATTGGTTCTTGTCTTTTCCATCTGGGTTCAACCTGTGGGACAGAATCCCCAACCACCTTACACACTAGAGAGATCCTGCGAGAGCATATACCAGCAATATGGTGGAACCAAAGAAGGCCCTAGACCTTGACTGAATAACCAGCTTGTAGTGAGACACAAAGGTGTGTGGACCCAACCAAGTAGCAGCAGCACAAATCTCAACCATAGCAGTTCTTGAGAGCAAAAAAATAGAAGTAGCCACAGCTCTAGCAGACTGACCTTTCAGTTTGCAAGGCAAAGCCTTCCCTTTCAAACTGTATCCAAATGAAATGTAATCGGACAGCCACTTACACAGAACAGCTTTAGACACTGGCTTCCCCAATCGGGCCATTGAGAATGAGACAAACAATTGATAAGACTTTCTGAAGGACTTGGCTCTATCCAAATAAAATCTCAGTTGCCTATGAACAGAGACAGAATTAAGTAAAAATTCTCCTTTGTTTGAAAACTCAGGGAAAAACACTGGTAAGTGAATGGCCCGATTTAAATTGTTTTTCCGATGCCACCTCAGGCAGAAAAGCAGGATCCATTCTGGTAGAAACACTGCCTTTATGAAAGGCCAAACATGGAGGTAGATAGGATAAAGCCTGCAAGTCTGTCACACGCCAGGCAGAAGTAACACCCACCAGGAAGAGAGTCTTCCAAGACAAGAAATTCAGAAAACCCGTTGCTGAAGACTCAAAAGGAGAAAGCCCATGAAGCATAAAAGACAAATGCCATGGAGGTACAAAACCACAAACAGGAAGACTGCAATAAAAAGTTTCCCCATAGAAAAGCCTTTGACATCTTTAATGCTACCATATTGTCTCTGCCAAAGTGCAAGTTAGAAATAGTTGTTCATTGTACTCCAATAGTGGAATAACTAGATCCCAAATAAGTCAGCAAGAAAATCAAGGATAGCCACTAAAGGCACTGAGAAGGGGTCCAGGCCTTTAGAAGACCACCAAAAGGCAAAGCAAATAAACTTACTAGCAAGTTTTACTCGACTCTGCTAAGAAGTGGACATATATGACTGTCTGAAAGCTTGGGATCTCTCTTTTGTTCTTACCTTCTGTGATTTTATTCTAATTCCATTCATACCCCTTTTCCATGAAGTAAATTGCTGACATTGTATAACTGGTATGATTTCCTTTCTCATTAAAGAAGGTGTCATGGGTCCACTTCCGCTGGATGAGAGAACAGATCCAGAATGGGATCTAGCACCCAAGGGGAGTACCTCAGAAGAGGCCATAAAAAGGGAAACTACACCTGACGGGGGCAAAAAGAAGCAATGAAGATCAAATATCCAGCCAAGGTATTCAAAAAGAAAATAGTACAAATGTACTTAACTCATCACCACCTGGGTTAATACCACTTCTCAGGAGGCAGTTATGGATTAAGTGCTACTCTGTTTCTGGTGAGAGAAGGAGCAAAGGATTATTGATTCCAAGATGTGTATAGTTCTCTCAAAACCAGGAGTTTCTCCATTACCAGACAGTCCTGCGAAACTGGAGGTGCAATCTCCACTACCAGGCAGACAGCACCCTGAGTTATCAACTGCAATCCTCATAGGTGCTACTTCCCACTCCAGCCTTCATTAGTAAGTGTCATTTTCTAATTGCCTCCATGGCCATCTTGATAGAAATAGGCATCCTGAGACAATGTAGCAATTGTCTCATGTTTACTGACAACTACGTACTACTTAAACTGGCACAGTGTGTGAGAGACGTTGTTATATAATGTACATATAGTACATACGGCAAACAGGCTGTTAGTAACGCACAATACCACACTATACGTATTAACTAAGAAAGTATCCTTAGAAACCTCAAACACTGAACTCAGCAACACCCACCATGAAGCATGCATTTAAGGCTCTCAGTGACTCAATAGTCCTTAAGGCAAAGCTCCACACAGTCCAGCATCCTAGTCATAAGATGGCTCCATAGTGAGACTTACCCCTCCTGGTTGAGTAAGTAGAGGGTCACAGTCAGTTGCATATCAAGTGACAGGATTTGCCGCATCACGCATGCACTCAACCCCATGCGGCACAAGTACACATGACACAGTCATAGTAAATGTGGGAGTAAATGACTTAAGACGTATCTTCTGGGATTGGATCTCTCAAAATACGTGATGAGTCTGGTATAAACCTATCTTTGGGCAACATTTTACCTTTACCCTCACCTACAATGATGCCACAATATGAAGAGAAAAATGACTAACAATTGGTTTACTTCCTGGTGTCACTTGAAGGGAGTACAATATATTATATGCCTGAAAGGACATGGCAGACAGTCCTAACATTGCTAGGAATGGCCTACACAGCCCCCTCCCCCCAAGACTTTTCTAGGCTGGCAAAAACCTTATCCACTCCAGCGTGCCTTTTTTACACAAAGTTGATCTAAAAAAGTCTCCATTATATGAAAATATGACTGTATTGCTGCTAAACAGTAGGAGCCTAAATAGAAAACTACACTCATTACAGGTACTCCTTAACCCTAGAATGCACTGATATATGCATCAAGGAGACCTGGTTCAAGAATACTGAAAACACCCCAGAACAGCAAAGTTTCAATGCCTACCTTGCATTCAGACTCACTGTACTAGTTGAAGGCACTAAAGTCAGTGGTATCTTCATATTCCAAAAACAAACTACACCTCAAATTCATAAAAAACAAAACTAATATGTCAAGACTTGTTCATCAGGATAACAACCTGAAACTCTTCCTTGTCCATTTTACCATTAACAAAACCCCATATTACAGTGCACCCAACTACAGGACCCCCTCCAACATCCCTTGGCCCATGACGCCATCTAACATGGGCACCCTAAGTATTCAGCCAAAAGTACAGTTTTGTACCTACCATAAATGTAGATGTTCAAGTGCTAATACAGCTGCAGTCATAACAGATGGGTTCTCCTGCCGTCAGGCGGGTCCTCAGTCGGCCGAATTCCAAAGTCTAGGTCCGGCGTCGGTTGTCGTCGCCTCTTCCCTGACGTCAGTGCGACAGGGGCATAAAAGAACCAGCCGATGCCATTTTCTTCAGTTTTTCTTGCCCCAGATGTCAGGTGTCCCAGAAGGAAGGCAATACATAAATTTATGTAATAAAGCAATGCAATATAATCAAAATACAGTAGTTGCAAGCAAATACACCATAAAAGAATACCCCAATCAGATTGTATGAGGAGGTGTTAGCCAACAGGCCTGTCCCAAGAGGGGAAGGAGGGAGGGAAACCTGGACTGCAGCTGTATTAGCACTCGAACATCTACATTTATGGTAGGCACAAAACTGTACTATGTTCATCGTGCATACAGATGCAGTCATAACAGATGGGTAGAATCCCAAAGCTAAGAAAGGGGTGGTAGGCACTAGGTGGAACTAGGAGGAGCCAGGATGCCCTGCAAGACTGCAGTGGCAAAGCCTGCTCTAGTTTTGGAGTATAATGGTAGGTGGTAGTGCTTGGAGAAGGTATGCACAGAACTCCAAGTGGCTGCTTCCAAAATATCTTTGGTAGGAACTCCTCTGAGGAAAGCTGTAGAGGTAGCTGTGGCCCTTGAGGAGTGAGATCTGATGCCTGCAGGTACAGTTTTACCATGAAAAGAGTAACAAAAGCGTATGCAGTGGGCTATCCATTTTGAAATTGTCTGTTCGGAAATTGGCTTCCCTTGAGCTCCTATAGCATAGGACACAAAGAGCTGTTCTGTTTTTATGAAAGGCTTTATTCTGTCCAAATAATAACGCAGCTGTCTGTGGATGTCCAAGGAATGTAGTAGTCTCTCCCCTTTGTTTTGAGGATTAGGGTAAAAGGTAGGTAAGTGGATAGCCTGATTCAAAGCTACCCTGGATACCACCTTTGGCATAAAGGATGGGTTGGTTCGTAAGGAAACTCTGTCCTGATGGAAGATGATAAAAGGCTGCACAGCCATGAGGGCTTGTAGTTCCGATACCCTGCGAGGTGAGGTGATAGCCAGAAGGAAAGCTGTTTCCCAGGACAAATATTGCAAATCTGTTGAGGCAGCTGGCTCAAAAGGAGGCAAGGTCAGCTTTTCTACAATGAAATTGAGGTCCCAAGCAGGTATTGGTTGTTTCCTTGGGGGTTTTATATTCTTAGCCCCTCTAAGGAACTGTCTCAAGAGGGGGTGAGAGAATAAAGGTGCATCAGTGTTGTATTCTGCAGAAATGGCTGAGGCATTGATTTTGGAGGAGGAAAATGACAGTCCACTGCTTAGCAGCTCAGCTAGATACTGTAATATTTGAGGTAAATTCAGTTTTCCAGGAATCTGGCCCTTTTTTCTCATTCCAGGCACAAAACCGTTCCCATTTTGTGGAGTAAGCTTTTCTAGTAGACGGCCTTCTGGCCTCCAAAATGACATCCTGCACCTCCTTGGAGAGTAGGGTCTGTTGTGACGTTAAGGAATCTTCCATGCGGCCAGATTGAGTGTTTTCAGCTGACTGTGAAGAGTTTTGAAGCTGTGCTGAGTCAGAAGAAGAGGCATTAGAGGTAGGGTCCATGGTGGGGAATGCGTCAGGCTCCTCAGGAGTGGGTACCAGTGCTGTCTTGGCCAGTCTGGAGCAATGAGAATCATCTTTGGTCTGTCTGCTCTGGTTTTTAATAGAACTTTGGGCAGCAGAGGAAGAGGCGGAAAGGCATAAACTGTCATTGTTGTCCAACTGAAAGAGAGAGCTTCCACTCTCCAGGCCTGTGGATGAAAAGTCCTTCAGCAGAATTTTGTCAATTGGTAATTTTTGTGGGAGGCAAGGAGATCTATGTCTGGCCTTCCCCATGGTTGTATTATCTCTGTAAAAACTTGAGGATGCAACTTCCATTCGTGTGGATCTGGAATATTTCTGCTTAGGTTGTCTGCCAGCGTGTTTTCCTTACCTGGCAAGTACTGTGCTTGAAGTTCAATTTGTAATTCCAGAGCCATGTTCCAAAGTGACATGGCCAGCCTGCATAGGGGGGTATGAATGGGTTCCTCCCAGTTTGTTTATGTACCACATTACTGTGGTGTTGTCTGTCCTTATCAATAGTTGACCTGGATGCAGAAGGTCTTTGAAAGCTATAATACCATTTATTACTGCTAGCATTTCCTTTTGATTGATGTGAAGGTGCTTTTCTTTTTGGGACCATTTGCCCTGAATGCACCGATCTGTCATGTGCGCCCCCCAGGCGTAGTACGAGGCGTCTGTTGTGATGACTTGATTTGCTTGAGGCTTGCAGAATGGGAGACCTGGGTTTGCTTGGCATGCTTGAGCAAACCACAGAAATTCCTTTTGAAGACATGGAATTAGTGGTATTATTGCTTCCAAACTATGGCTGTTGAGACCATAGGTTTTTCACGTACCATTGAAGTTTCCTCATATGTAGCTTTGCACATGGGATTAGTAGGATGCAAGATGCCATGAATCCCAGAGCCTGCAGGATTTTTCTTGCAGTCAGCCTGGTGAAATTTGCAAGTTTTCTGAAGTATTGAGTTAGTTGCCCCTGTTTCTCTGGCGTGAGGTAGGCCATCTGGGTGTTTGTGTCCAAGTTGGCACCCAGGAAAATTATTTTCTGAGAGGGTATTAGCCTTGATTTCTTTTTGTTGACTGTGTATCCCAGAGAATTCAACAACATTATTACAAAAGCCAGATATTTCAAAAGTATGTGCTTGCTGTCCGCTTGGATCAGGTAGTCGTCCAAATATGGGTATATTTGTATCCCTTGAAGTCTGCAGTAGGCAATTACTGATGCCAGGCATTTCGTGAATACTCTGGGCGCAGTAGATAAGCCAAAGGGCAATGCAGAGAATTGATAATGGGTTGAACCTGCAAGAAATCTGAGGTATCTTCTGCAATTTTGTCTGATTGGGACATGCAGGTTATGCCTCCTTGAGGTCCAATGTTACCAGCCAAGACTCCTTGCCCAGCATGGGAAGAAGCTGCTGTAATGTGAGCATCTTGAATTTTGGTACCAGTAAAAATGTGTTTAGGATGGATAGGTCCAAAATAGGTCTCAAATCTTTTCCCTTCCTTGGTACCAGGAATAGTCTGGAATAAAAACCTTGACCTTGTTCTTGAGTAGGTACCTCTTGAATAGCTTTCATGTCCATGAGATCTGAAATTTGTCTTTGTGCCTCTGCCCTTTGATTGTGTGGCAGGTTTGGCATGCCTCTCATTTTTGGAAGGGTGTGAAAATGGAATCTGTAGCCTCTGTTTATAATGTCCAGGATCCATTTGTCTTTTGTGACAATATGCCAATTTTTCAAAAATAATGCCAGTTTTCCGCCTAAGGGTGCTGCCATTTGAGCCTTGCAAAGTCATTGGGCTTGCTTTCTGAATGGCTGCGAACTATCCTCACCACCTCTTTGTGAAGGAGCTTGCTATTGTCTGCCTCTAAACAATCCTCGAGATTGCCCTCTGCCCCTCGGGCGCCTGTATCTACCTCTTTGGTGTCTGTCCATGGCTGGAAAGGACCAATTTTTGGAAGGCCAATTTCTACTGAAACGTGGAGGTTGTACCTGAAAAAAATCTTTCACTGTTTGCATTGATTTAGCCTTTTTCTCCATTTTCTTTAATACCTCCTCAGCTTTAACTCCAAATAATACATCCTTTTGTAGAGGGGCATCTAGTAATTAAGCTTTGACATGATCTGGTAAGGTTTGCTCCTTGAGCCAGGCATGTCTACGTATGACTGATCCTGTAACAGCAGCTCTACATGAGGCCTCTAGAGCATCAAAACCACATTGCAAGGTATGTTTACCCACTTGTTCTGCACTATGCATCAAATCCTGCAACTCCTTCAAGTCTGGTTGTTCAGGTTGTGACATTTTGCTTCTCAACTGTGATAACAGAAACTGTTGGTACTTTAACATATGGAACTGGCACTTTAATGCCCTCATGGTTAAGGTGGCCGAGGTGTATACCTTTTTTCCCCACCTTTCTAAAGATCTGGAATCTCTCTCAGAAGGTAATGGATTTTTAGCAGTGGAGGCCTTAATTCCCTTGGGGCCCTGTGAGATAGTTTCTGGGTCAGCCGCATGGCTTTTGTATAGAAATTGGTGCGAGTCAGGAACCCGGTAGTACCAGTTAGGCTTGACTGGGGCTGGAGGTAAAGAATCCGGGTTAAGGCAGGCCTCCGAATACACATCTAGTATGTCTAAGACAGGAGGTATAGCCAGAGGCCTGTGCTGAGGTAGCAAGAGAAAATCCCTAAGCCTTTTCTTGGAATCTGAATACTCTTGGCCTTCCCAGTGGAAGTGTTCCCTTAAGGTATGCAAGGTTTCCCCAAATGAGTAATCCTCTGGGGGGGAGACAGAGGGAATGGACTCCTCTGCATCAGAATCTTCAAAAGGGGAGTAAGAATGTTCCTGTTCATCCAAGTGCTCTGAAATAATGGAAGCCTGGTCAGAGGAGGGGGAATTCTTCCTCCACTCTGGGCCTTTTGTCCGGGGGGGGGTTGAGAACCCCTGATAAGAGTAATTAAATCCTCAGCCATTTTAAGCATCTGTTTTTTAGGCATGGGGCCTGGAGAAGGGCCCTGTGTAGCTGGTCTCTTAGAATGCATGGCTGCTTTAGACTTAGTGAAAGCCTTGATGGAAAAAGAAGAGGAAGGTCTGAAGACACCTTGAGAGGAGGCAGACCTGTCTACATTTTGAGTTTCACCACCAAGAGTGGCTTTGGTATCTGTAGTCGGGGTGTGGGCCGAGGAGACTGCGACCTTGGGCACAGAAGACACCGCCAATGAAGTGTCGTCGGTAGGCAGGGGCTGCATAGGCGCCTCGCTGAGAACCGGACCACCTGTAGTCGGCTTTGGCGTGGTGTTGGTAGAGGCTGCGGACCTCGTGTGTCGGTCCTTATCTTTGCGTTTTTTTAGACAAAACTGGAGTCGGAGTATCCGACGACATAATATAGTTAAATTTTTTGCCAAAATAGTGCTGGGCGAACTCTGCCCAACGCTTAATGGTGCGTTTGTTGAATGTAGCACAAAAACGACAAACAGACGTCGTGGTCTGGGCCTAAGCAAGGAATGCAGAGGGAATGAAAATCCTTATGCGGTATTTGTTTCCCACATGAAATACAATTATTAACTTTGTCTGACATCGGTCTGAGGCAAGAAAAGTTTCCCCAACTGGGTACTTAGCTTTCAAGAAGACTTTGGTTGCAAAATTTTTGTAATTTCAAAAGCTAGCAGACCGGCACTTGCGAACTGCTTCTGCTTCGGGCACTGCGCGGCAAGAAAGACTGAAGAAAATGGCGTGGACTGGTTCTTTTATGCCCCTGTCGCACTGACATCAGGGAAGAGGAGACGAAAACCGACGCCAGACCTAGACTTTGGAATTCGGCCGACCGAGGACCCGCCTGATGGCAGGAGAACCCATCTGTTATGACTGCAGCTGTATGCACGATGAACATCACCATTATTCTTAAGGGACTTCAACTATCCCTCCATTAAATGGGAAACCTGCACATCCAGAAAAATGTACTTCCAGAAATTTCTGGACATCATAAACACAACTCATTGGACCAGATAATCCACAGATAGTCTGTACCCCAATGAGCAGGCAACAAAATCTTGGACTTGATTCTTACTGATACAGCTCTGTTTCCCTACACTTTTAACATTCTCCCTACTCAAATCAGAAATAAAACACGTCATATTCACCATAAGACTGAAGTAGGAAGCATTCTCCAATAATTTGTTATTCAAAGATTATACCAAAGTAAATCTATTAAAGCTTAGTGATGACCTGGCAAAATCTAAATTTTCCTTCCACCCTGATGGTTCCACTACAAATGCAGAATCCTTCACTGCCCAATTCTATGAATGTGTACATAAATGCATAGAAGCATCTGTCCCCTTCTGAAATAAATACAACACTCAAGTTTAAAAGTAAACCCTTATGGTAAAATCCCAACATAGAGAGACGCTACAATAAAAGGAAAAAGATCACTGCACATAAAAACAAACATAATTCTGCAAATGAAAAACACACACTTGCTAAGGCAAACAGAATACAGTTGTGTAAAATCCTACCATAATAGTACATGTTCTTCCTTTCACTGTTGCAGTATTCTCTACTAAAAGAATTCCCTGCCATGGGTACCCCAAAGACCTGCCAGTACACCAAAGCTTTTAAGATTTTACAGACATTGTACTTCATGCGTATGCTTCCCACTCAAGATACAGGGCATAAAGGTGACGTATGGAAGTACATTCCTCAGAACTGAAAAGCCTCAGGAGGAACAACAGTCCTAGGAAGTAGGAGGAACCTGTCCATCCAGAAGGAGAACAAGGAAAAGATTACAGCAGAAGGAGAAGGGAGGCAGCGAATACTGCAACAGTCAATAGGACATTTACTGCTATGGTAAGATTTTACACAATTGTACTATCCTTCTATATCACTACTACAGTATTCTTTACTAAAGGGAGAGTATAAAAGCTCCAGAGAAAACTTGGGAGGAGGAAGGCCCAGACGAGCCCTCAAGAAACCCATGCAGGATAGCTCTGATAAAGCCAGCTCTTGCTCTGGAAACATCCAATTTGTAATGCTCAGTAAAGGTATAGACAGAAGTCCAAGTAGCAGCCTCAAGGATGGAATTGGTATCCAACTATATGAAAAAAGCAGCAGAGAAAGCCAAGGCACCGGTAGAACGGGCCTCTAAAGAGGCAGAAAGGCTTTTTCCATGAAAGTAGTAACAAAAAGAAACAGCCTTAGAGATCCATGAAGAAATGGTTTGCTTAGAAAACAGCAAAACCCAGAGATTGGGCATGAAAGGAAACAAAGTTGCTCAGTCTTGCGAATGGCCTTAGTCTTATCTAAATAATATCTGAGCTGCCTATGCAAAACCACAGTGTGATGAACATTCTCACTAGCAGACTGCAGAGAAGGAAAAAAGGAGGACAGATCAAGAGAGAATTCATTAACCACCTTTGGTATAAAAGGAGGATTAGTATGAATAGACACCTTGTCCCTATGAAAAATTAAAAAAAGGGCGACCGCCATAACA